>NC_133534.1:214029954-214346167 GCF_048544455.1 Silene latifolia | reverse complement strand
CGATAGCGAGCTATAAACAACATCACGATCAAGTCTGATTCCCTATTCCAAGGCTAGATGACATGTTGGATGAGCTCGGTGGGGCTCGGGTCTTTTCGAAAATAGATCTCAGGCAAGGGTATCATCGGGTGAGAATAAGAGAAGGTGATGAATGGAAAACGACTTTCAAAACCAAACATGGCCTGTATGAGTGGCTTGTCATGCCATTTGGCTTGTCTAATGCTCCAAGCACCTTCATGAGGCTCATGACTGAAGTCTTGAGGCCCTGCCTTGGAAAGTTTGCTGTAGTATACTTTGATGACATACTCATTTACAGCAGGAGTCCATCTGAACATGTGTTACATTTGGAAGTGATTTTTAAAATACTCAGGGAACAGAAGTTGTATGGGAAGCTTGAGAAATGTACCTTCATGGTCAATGAGGTAGCATTTCTGGGATATATTATATCAGGAAGAGGGATTTCAGTTGATCAGGAGAAGATTCAGGCTATGCAAACTTGGCCAGTCCCACAAACAATCACAGAAGTAAGGGGATTTCATGGCCTGGCATCTTTCTACAGAAGGTTCATTAAGAATTTCAGCTCAATTGTTGCACCAGTCGAGTGTATGAGAAAGGAGACTTCAATGGACTGAAACTGCTCAGCAGTCCTTTGAGAAGATCAAAAAGCTAATGTGTGAGACTCCCATTCTCAAGCTACCTGACTTTGAACAACTATTTGAGGTGGAGTGTGATGCCAGTGGGGTTGGAATAGGAGCTGTCCTAATCCAAGGCCAGAGACCAGTGGCCTATTTCAGTGAGAAGTTGAATGGAGCCAAGCTGAATTATTCAACTTATGACAAGGAATTCTATGCAATCATAAGGGCTCTTACACATTGGAGTCACTACTTGAAACCTAAGCCATTTGTGTTGCATTCTGATCATGAGGCCCTGAAATACATCAATGGCCAACATAAGCTGAGCCATAGACATGCTAAGTGGGTAGAATTCCTGCAAGCCTTTAACTTTTCAAGCAAATATAAAGAGGGGAAGCAGAATGTGGTAGCTGATGCCCTATCTAGAAGGCATTCTTTGTTGACTGTCATTAGTAACAAAGTCCTTGGGTTTGAATTCATGAAGGAGATGTATAAGGAGGACCCTGACTTCTCTGAGGAGTGGATTGTTCTCACAGAAGGAGGCTCAACTCAGAGTAAGAAATATATGCTACAAGAAGGGTTTTTGTTTAATGGTAATAGGTTGTGTGTACCAAGGGGATCCTACAGGGATTTACTGATCAGGGAAGTCCATTCAGGAGGGTTAGGGGGACATTTTGGTGTTCAAAAAACCCTAGATATCTTACAAGACCAATTTTATTGGCCTAGAATGATGGGTGATGTTCAGGCAGTCCTTAGAAGGTGTTCAACATGTCAGAAAGCCAAGAGTTCCTTCCAAGCAGGACCCTACACCCCACTGCCTATCCCTGATAAACCTTGGGAAGGTGTGAGCCTTGATTTCATTGTGGCATTACCAAGGACACAGAGAGGTAAAGATTCAATCATGGTGGTTGTGGATAGGTTCAGTAAGATGGCTCACTTCATAGCCTGCAAGAAGACTGAGGATGCTTTGCTAGTGTTCTTTGAGCTATACCTTAAAGAGATTGTGAGACTTCATGGGGTTCCTAAGACAATTGTATCTGACAGGGATACAAAATTTATGAGCTACTTTTGGAAAACCCTATGAAAGCTGCTAAAGACAAAGCTTTTGTTCAGTACCTCTCATCACCCACAAACAGATGGCCAAACTGAGGTCACTAACAAGACTTTGGGGAGAATTTTAAGGTGCCTAGTTAGCAAAACCTTGAAGGATTGGGATTTAAAGCTAGCTGCAGCTGAATTTGCATTCAACAGAGCACCATCTACTGCAACTGGTTACAGTCCTTTTGAGATAGTCTATGGGGTTAATCCACTTATGCCCTTGGACTTATCTTCTGTCCCAAAGGAAGAGATCAGTCCTGATGCCAAGAGAACAGCTGAACAACTGCTGAAGTTGCATGAAACTGTAAGAAAACAAATTGAAAAGTCCAATGAGCTGTATAAAAAACAATCCAAGAAGCCTAGGAAAAAGAAGGAATTTGAGGCAGGAGATATGGTTTGGTTGCACCTTAGGAAGGAAAGATTCCCCTCCAAAAGAAAGAACAAGCTCATGCCTAGAGCAGATGGGCCATTTGAAGTCTTGGAAAGAATTGGTCCAAATGCTTATAAAATTGACTTGCCAGGGGAATATGGGGTTCATGGCACATTCAATGTGGGTGATCTAAGTCCATTCTATGAAGATTCTGAGGGAGAGGAGGATCCAGGCTTGAGGGCAAGCCCTGTTCAACCAGGGGGGGTTGCAGCAGGAGCTGATAACCAGGCCAGCACCTTTTTTATGACAGGCACAAATCAAACCAGTGAATCCACTCAGACAACCTCAACTGCCAGTCCAACTTCACCAGTCCACAAGAACAGCAGCCAGGCTAGCCACCATCAGCCACCTTGGCCAGCTGAATCCTTATTCAACTAGTCACAAATTAATCCTAAGGAGCCAGGCCAAATTCCTAAAGCATTGCACCAAAAATCAGACTGAAAGATAAGTTGCAGGGGGGTAAAACAGATAAAGTAAAGTTGCCATTTTTGGCCAAACAAGAGAAAACTCTCAACAAAGAAGAACTTGGCCTGTTCAGCATTCATTTTTATAGAGCCTTGAGCCATATAAGATGCCTGCATCAAGGCCATTTGACCCACAACAACCAGCCAAAGATTTCAGCAACCAAAGACAACATGTCACTATCAACCTGCAGCTCTTTTGTCCTTGTTCAGTTTGCCTTAATTTCTTTTGTATCCGTTGTAATATAAGTCCACTACTCTTGTTTGCTTCCTAAGTTTAATCCTGGCCCTTAGATGGAGTTGTCTAGGGTTTATCATGTACTGAACTTCTCACAGAAAGGCCTATATAAGGACCCTTTCTCAGTCTGTTGTACTCAGACTTTGATGAATGAAAACCTTGAGATTTCTCTCAAAAATTTGCAAATCTTTTAACTTTGCTGAGTCTTAGTTATAAGTCAGACTTAATATCTTCTTGTGCTTGCTTAGAAGGTGATTAAGGATCTGTGGTGCTACTTGGAATAGGTCTGTGCTTGCTTGAGCTATTTTAAGTGCATTGTCTGGTTAAGCTTGAATTGATTCTGTGCTTGCTTGAACAATTCAGTCTTAATCTTCCTAAATTATCAAATTGATTTACTGTGCTTGCTTGGGAATTAGTTTGTTAATTATATCCCATTTGTATTTACAAAAATTATCACAAAAACAGTCACAAGGGTCTTTTTAGGAAACTGTCTGAGATTTCTCTTATTTCAGTCTGGTTTTCTATTTATTAAAAATACTTGGAGTGTGTGTAAAATCCTGAAAATTGGCACAGTTTTAGTTTATTCCCTTAACTAAATTATCACCAAGTTTCATGATTTTTCAGGGTCATTTACTATTTTTATAAAAATCCCCAAGTTTATTGCATTCCCTGAAAATTGCTCCTTTGCCTGTTTCAGGATTTATCCCATTTGTGCTTGTTCCCACAGTTTACACTGCAATGATAGGAACGGCTTTGGGATACAAGTTCCTACACAAAAACGTCCCAAACTCACCAAAGATTAATCCCATGCTTGAAAAAGGCACGACTTCTTAGACGGAATTCATGTTAGACCTCAATCTTGTGCAAGGTCCAAAACCGGGTGAATTGTGGCCTTTCTCGGTTTGATTTGTTTCAGAAATGAGGGAGCAGCTTGCCTGCCTACTATTTATTATACGTATGTTTCTTCATCGTTAAGAAACTTCGATAGTTATTAAAACCGTTTCGAGTTAAATTTAACCGGTTTAAGTAAAAGTTTCAGTAATAAAACGGAATCAATAATAAATAAATTTAATGAGTGAAAATAAAATAAACTCAGCTAGTTAACGTAAATAATACAATATTAGCTTGAATCGGAATTATTAGCGATTTTTACAAAACTAACGGATATTAATAAAAATTGCTAATTTAGTGAAATAAGCTCAAAATAGCTAATTGGACGGTTTTGTTCCCAAAATCCATCTCGGGTTCACTTAAAGCAACTTTCATAAGGACTCGTAAAGAAACGGAAATTATTAAATAAATAAACTCGAACTAATTTCAATAAACTCGAACTAACTTTAAATAAACTTATTAATGATTATTAAAATTAACGTATCGAATTATGATGAAATTAATTAATTAGCTAAGCATATATATATAAATCGTTAAATGATGTAATTAAATTCAAAATAGCAATTAAAAGAATTTTATCCAACTTAATAAAATACGGGGTGTAACATTAAGAATAAGGCGAGATACAAAAATAACGAGAAACATCTTCAAGGAAGTAGAAGAATTCTTCAAAGGTTGAACAAATCTTCAATCCTCAGCAATAGGCACTAAATCTTGATCTTCTTAAAATATAAGTGTCCTTTCAATGGAACGAAGATACTCTTGGCGATCACTCAAGAACATCAATATTCCAATTCAAAGACATAAAAATACATTTTTACACCAACAAATGATAAAACTAATTATCAGACGTCTCCAATAACAAGCTTTAACACTAATTGACGTTAAAACCAGTGAAAAACATTAAAATATTTTCAAAACCTTTAGTTCAAAATTTTTTTATAATAAGGGTAATAACTCCATTAGCTATAGATAAGCTCACGGTCATTGATCCAAGAACGCAACAATTATTAAATGACAATCAACAAACAGGTTAGTACCTAACAAAGAGCAAACACAAAGAGACTACAACATAAGGTCCTAAGTCTACCCATCTTACCCATCTCTCAAGTTTATTATTTTAAGGTCAAGTTATTTATATTGGGGTGCACAAACGTGCGTCGGGAGCAAATATGCTCTGATACCAACTGTGACACCCTCATTTATTGCGGAAAAATAAACACGTAATTCTAGAATAAAACTGCATGGATATGTTTGTAATAGGTTCATTATAGTAAAAACCTGTAATTTTTTAAAACCTGAACCTGTTCTAAAGATATCCAAATGGGAAGGTGTCAAACATGCAAGGTCCAAAATAAATCTCATGAATGAAACATCGCTAAAGTCGCGAAACAAAGTTATACAAACCAAATATGAGAAAGGGAGACATATGTCCCTAAAAAGTATGTGACATAAAAATATTTAAGGGTCACAATATAATAAAGTCAATCTAGGTCCCAAGGTTACTTTGCTCGCTAGCTCGTCCATGTACCCCATATATGCATCACCTACCTGTCAATCGCATTTTATACAAATGCGAAAGCCACGATCGATGTGGGGAGTAACTCCGAGTTCTCCCGACCACGAAATGTCATAATTAATATAACATGTAAACATAAGAATATGAATATGAATAACACATAGCCTTAGCATATAGATGCTAGACAATCGTGCTTATCATGTGAACAACAATATAACAACACATAGTCCTAGCATGTGAATACTAGACCGACTCATACTACACTATCATGTGAATCACATAACATCCAGGAATCCAAACTCTATCAACCATAGCCGGCTTGCATCTCACCTTCTATGATTCATAGAATCATCAAACAAGAAAAGGCAATATATCAAAGACAGGCATAAGTTCTTAGTACGGTCAATAGTCACTCAGAACTCGAGTCTATACCACGAGGTAGGGAAGGTAATCGAACCGGTATCTTGGCTCGAGGTTCTATCAAAACATGGCCAAGACACAACACAACCCTAGCCTAAAATCTGCGAGGACCTAGACATGCGGATACACACCACCGCACCCAAGACCCACAATTGTATAAAACCATGTGAGTACCCTAAGGAGTCCACCAAAGGGTTGGCTAGTACTTAAGCTGACCACTTACTCTCAAAATAAGTAACGAGGTCATGCCTCAACTTGGATATAAACCCACCAAGCCAGGAACACAGAGGCTATTAAGCAGTGAACATACACTCGTCAAAGACTATAATGACCTATCTATGATAAAGGCCGAAATACTCACCTAGGACCTAGTCCCAGCTAGTCCCAGTTTGAATACTTTAGCCCACACCACACAAGACAAGTAGGATACCCAATTCAGCTGACAATCCAACAATATCTCCATTATCAATAATAATCCAAATTCCAGCTAACCGTTAATTTCATAATTCATGAGAACAAGCTAAAATGGCAAAGAGGCAACAAGACTGAAGTATAAGGCAGCCAATTCATCCAACAACCAACATGTGAAATGATAATTACAAATATCAAGACATAACATAAAATTTCCAATAACAACCAATCTCACCTCAAAGACAAACCCTCGACCCGAGTCCCGCGACGGGTCATCGGTCAAATCGAGGTCGATTGGTTTAAACCTAGTTTGACCAAACTCGTTCGGTCAATCGGCCCACTCGAGTCTTGGCCTGCTTTGGCCCAAATCATAAAATTTATCACAATATAATTCTCATGCTATTTCTAATTTCTATCATGTGAAAAACGAAAGTAACACATTATCAATCACCTAAACACTTAACAAACAACAGGCACAACATTAACTACTAATGTGACATTAATTCGTCGAGTAACTCGGAATAGTTACCTTACGCTAGCAAAGAGACAAGTAATAACTTGAGAAAGCTTCTAAAACCCAAAATTACTCTTCATCTTCAACCACATATGAGCCACCTAAAATAATTATGTGAAAGGACGATATTAACGAATTATCTTTATATAAAATATGAGACGGAAATTAATTTAATTATATTTTAAATAAACCAAACTAGCGTCAAAACAATTTATGGACACGGCTCAAAAGTTATTATGACAACCTCAAACTCGGCCTAACCACCAATTACACATGGCCTCAAACTCGTGACTTAGCTAGGCCACGGCCAGGCCACAGCTAGGCTAATGCCAGGCCACTGCCAGGCCATCAGACTCGCCTAAAAGCAAGCCACAAAGAGTCCGACACGACCACCACCCGACTACCCATAGCCACCCTTCACCCTACTTCATAACTTGACCCAAAAATTAGTCCAAAACAGAACCAAAAAGATGCCTAATTCGACCCCAACTCCAGTCCTCAAATGCAAAGTGAAAACCCACGATGACAGCTCTCGTCCCTGCCCAAAACAGAGTACCAATCGTCCCCTTAAGACTCCATTCTCGCGCCTAAAAACAGTCCTAGCTGAGCCAACTAAGTCAGCATTTAAAACGGTTTTAGAGCGGGAATCCACAAGTATAAAGCATCTCAAAAACAGTCCCTAAAGACTACAAAAATCTCCCCAACACAGAGTCCAAATTAGTCCAAAACAATCCCTACATGTCAGTATACACCGTCTCAACTATAAAACACACCAATTATCACCCAAAACAATCCATACATGTCAGATACACCGTCTTAAATATACCACTTACTAGCTAGCATCCCAAATGATCCCTAGAGGTCAGTATACACCGTCTCAATCATCTCCACATATCAGTATACACCGTCTCAACTATACAACTGACTAATTAACATCCATAAGGATCCCTATATATAATTATACACCGTCTTAATTACAAAACAGACTAACCAGCATTCGAAATAAACATATTTTACGAGTAATATCGAGTAATCCATAATTGTTACCTTTTTCCGATTGAACTAATCATTTATGACTAACAAATCTTCTACAAGACCGTCTATTTTAGTACCTACAACCGTCTTATAATAAATAAAGCTGAAAATATAAATGGGTTTGTAAAAATACATGACGAAAATGAATTTTACTTACAACGGATTGACGAGAACGACGAGAGGAGCGCTATGGAACAAAAATAGTTGAAAACGGATGAGAAACGGACGACCGAAAATCGATTTTACGAAAGAAAAAAATGAAACGTGAAAAAGAAGAAAAAGGAAGGGAGAAGAAGAAAGAGACGTAGGAAATGAAAATGAGGCAAAGAAACTGCCACTGCTATTTATTATACGTACGTTTCTTCGTCGTTAAGAAACTTCGATAGTTATTAAAACCGTTTCGAGTTAAATTTAACCGATTTAAGTAAAAGTTTCAGTAATAAAACGGAATCAATAATAAATAAATTTAATGAGTGAAAATAAAATAAACTCGAACTAACTTCAATAAACTCGAACTAACTTTAAATAAACTCGAACTAACTTAAAATAAACTTATTAATGATTATTAAAATTAACGTATCGAATTATGATGAAATTAATTAATTAGCTAAGCATATATATATAAATCGTTAAATGATGTAATTAAATTCAAAATAGCAATTAAAAGAATTTTATCCAACTTAATAAAATACGGGTGTTACAATCACCCCATCTTTTAAAAAGTTTCGTCCTCGAAACTTGAAAGTATAAATGAAAGGTTATAAAAATAAAACTGAAATTGGAATCGGTAACCAAAACATTTAAAAGGTCACTTATCGTAAGAATCAAAATTCTTTCAAAAGTTTCAAATAAAATTTTCCGGTAACGATTCTCATCGAGGAACGGAAGTGTTCTCGTTGCGCATTCAAGAACATCACATTCCAAATCAAAGATAAGGTCAAAAAGCAAATTATTTGTATAAATCGAAAATCAAAATACTTTCAGAAACATTAATGAAAAGTTTTCAAAAGTATAAGTCTCATTCATGGAACGAAATTGCTCTTGTTGTGCACACAAGAACGCTAACCTTCCAAGTCAAAGACAAATTTAAAACCGAAAATCACTAGTCGACAAGAGTAGAAAAAGTTATTAAACGTTTCTAATAACGAGTTCTAACATCCGATCAACGTTAAAATCAAAAGAAAAGGTAATTTACCCAAATTTTCTTTTGCAAAAAAGCCAAAATAGAAATAAAGGTTTTACTTTTAAACCCAATTGGGGGTCAAATCCCTGAAAGTGTAACATTAAACTTTGACAAAGAAGTCATAAATAGATCAAAGTTAACAGAAATTGTACAAAACTTAACGAAATCTCGGGTCTAGTAATTAAAAATTACGATAAATGAGTTTATATTCAAGGAAGGAATAGGGAATTAAATCAAATTTTCATTTTCAGATCTTTAAAAATAGGTTAAGTTTGCAGAAGTGACATAAACTTTTAAGAATGAATCGAAACTGGTAGCTTGAAAGTTTAGAAGTTGTACAAAAAGGAAAGTAACTTAGATAGCATAAAAACAAAGTATGTTAAGAGAGCTCAAACTTAAGCAACAAGAGAGCTATAAAGAATTTCATAGGGTAGAAATCGAAGTCAAAATTACAAGGATGTCAAAGATAGAGTTTCACAAGATACGAGTGTCAAACTTAAAGGAGGAGCAAGATGAAGCGAGAAAAAGAGGTGTGAACGGTAACGCTTATGATCAAGGAGAAAGGAAAATTAGACAACAAGGAAACGCCAGATACTCAAATCTCAAACAACAATGTCATCACTCCACTAAGGAAACAAAGGGTAATAATCAGGTCAGGAAATGATAGGAAATTTAAAAAGGAATATATGAACATGTCAAGATGTGAGACTAAAAGAGTCGAATCATAAAGATAACCAGTTAACAACCAGTAAGAGATGTTAGAATTAGGGAGGTATTCAAGACAAGGAAATAACGAGTAAACTTTTATACTTAAGAATCAAATCCAACCAAGGTATGAACGAAAGGGAGGAAAACGATTAAAGGTATGAAAGAGGATTTTAAGGCTTAAACCATACGCTTCCTAAAACTTAAGGTTCTCTCTAACAAGGTCACGCCTATTAGGGTATTGTACCTTCATGACAAAACGACCAAATCCCAAACAAGGGTCAAGGTAAAATAAACGCTCGCTTAAGGGGTGATAAATCGGTTAGATACTTCTTCCACCTATCTTATCACATATTAGGATTTCCCTAAAGCAAATCTACCACTCAAGTATAAAAGCATCTCTTTATCTCAAGCACTCGACACAATCTCAATGTTTTAAAAACCAAAGAATCAATTGACAAAGACTTCTCAACAAAGTTCTCAAGAAACAACTAATATCAAATCACATCCCCAATCTATACGGGATTGTTGACATCTAAAAATGGGTTTTCTTCCAAATTCATATTCTAAACTTATCTCATGTTTACTCCTAAGGTGACGACGCTCAACCTACTAAGCTTTCAAATCCCAAACATAAACAACAAAGCCAAGTTCTATAACTTTAATCACATAGGCAACTCATTCCTAACACAAAGAATCCACCAATCGATTATACTTACTTTGTCAAGGAACTAGGTATAAGAATCACTAAGTATGTCTCATCACATTACCTAAGTCTTTCTAACATCACATCCTCTCAAAACCAGGATTAAGGGTCAGACACAAACAATCTCCTCAAAAGTCGAATTTTCCAACCCATGTCAACATTCCTCACAAGAAGGGGTACTATCAAATGGCGTTAAGGGGGAATAAGTAAAGAACAAAGGACAAGTTAGGAGTACAAGCGTAGCTTTTAAAGTAAAACAGAAGGAAGTTTAGAAGGAGGACAAGCACCAAGAGATTAAGAATAAGGCGAGATACAAAAAGAACGAGAAACATCTTCAAGGAAGTAGAAGAATTCTTCAAAGGTTGAACAAATCTTCAATCCTCAGCAATAGGCACTAAATCTTGATCTTCTTAAAATATAAGTGTCCTTTCAATGGAACGAAGATACTCTTGGCGATCACTCAAGAACATCAATATTCCAATTCAAAGACATAAAAATACATTTTTACACCAACAAATGATAAAACTAATTATCAGACGTCTCCAATAACAAGCTTTAACACTAATTGACGTTAAAACCAGTGAAAAACATTAAAATATTTTCAAAACCTTTAGTTCAAAATTTTTTTTTTTATAATAAGGGTAATAACTCCATTAGCTATAGATAAGCTCACGGTCATTGATCCAAGAACGCAACAATTATTAAATGACAATCAACAAACAGGTTAGTACCTAACAAAGAGCAAACACAAAGAGACTACAACATAAGGTCCTAAGTCTACCCATCTTACCCATCTCTCAAGTTTATTATTTTAAGGTCAAGTTATTTATATTGGGGTGCACAAACGTGCGTCGGGAGCAAATATGCTCTGATACCAACTGTGACACCCTCATTTATTGCGGAAAAATAAACACGTAATTCTAGAATAAAACTGCATGGATATGTTTGTAATAGGTTCATTATAGTAAAAACCTGTAATTTTTTAAAACCTGAACCTGTTCTAAAGATATCCAAATGGGAAGGTGTCAAACATGCAAGGTCCAAAATAAATCTCATGAATGAAACATCGCTAAAGTCGCGAAACAAAGTTATACAAACCAAATATGAGAAAGGGAGACATATGTCCCTAAAAAGTATGTGACATAAAAATATTTAAGGGTCACAATATAATAAAGTCAATCTAGGTCCCAAGGTTACTTTGCTCGCTAGCTCGTCCATGTACCCCATATATGCATCACCATCCTGTCAATCGCATTTTATACAAATGCGAAAGCCCATGATCGAGTGGGGAGTAACTCCGAGTTCTCCCACCCACGAAATGTCATAATTAATATAACATGTAAACATAAGAATATGAATATGAATAACACATAGCCTTAGCATATAGATGCTAGACAATCGTGCTTATCATGTGAACAACAATATAACAACACATAGTCCTAGCATGTGAATACTAGACCGACTCATACTACACTATCATGTGAATCACATAACATCCAGGAATCCAAACTCTATCAACCATAGCCGGCTTGCATCTCACCTTCTATGATTCATAGAATCATCAAACAAGAAAAGGCAATATATCAAAGACAGGCATAAGTTCTTAGTACGGTCAATAGTCACTCTGTAACTCGAGTCTATACCACGAGGTAGGGAAGGTAATTGAACCGGTATCTTGGCTCAGAGGTTCTATCAAAACATGGCCAAGACACAACACAACCCTAGCCTAAAATCTGCGCAGACCTAGACATGCGGATACACACCACCGCACCCAAGACCCACAATTGTATAAAACCATGTGAGTACCCTAAGGAGTCCACCAAAGGGTTGGCTAGTACTTAAGCTGACCACTTACTCTCAAAATAAGTAACGAGGTCATGCCTCAACTTGGATATAAACCCACCAAGTCAGGAACACAGAGGCTATTAAGCAGTGAACATACACTCGTCAAAGACTATAATGACCTATCTATGATAAAGGCCGAAATACTCAACTAGGACCTAGTCCCAGCTAGTCCCAGTTTGAATACTTTAGCCCACACCACACAAGACAAGTAGGATACCCAATTCAGCTGACAATCCAACAATATCTCCATTATCAATAATAATCCAAATTCCAGCTAACCGTTAATTTCATAATTCATGAGAACAAGCAAAAATGGCAAAGAGGCAACAAGACTGAAGTATAAGGCAGCCAATTCATCCAACAACCAACATGTGAAATGATAATTACAAATATCAAGACATAACATAAAATTTCCAATAACAACCAATCTCACCTCAAAGACAAACCCTCGACCCGAGTCCCGCGACGGGTCATCGGTCAAATCAGGTCGTTGGTTTAAACCTAGTTTGACCAAACTCGTTCGGTCAACTGCCCACTCGAGTCTTGGCCTACTTTGGCCCAAATCATAAAATTTATCACAATATAATTCTCATGCTATTTCTAATTTCTATCATGTGAAAAACGAAAGTAACACATTATCAATCACCTAAACACTTAACAAACAACAGGCACAACATTAACTACTAATGTGACATTAATTCGTCGAGTAACTCGGAATAGTTACCTTACGCTAGCAAAGAGACAAGTAATAACTTGAGAAAGCTTCTAAAACCCAAAATTACTCTTCATCTTCAACCACATATGAGCCACCTAAAATAATTATGTGAAAGGACGATATTAACGAATTATCTTTATATAAAATATGAGACGGAAATTAATTTAATTATATTTTAAATAAACCAAACTAGCGTCAAAACAATTTATGGACACGGAAATTAATTTAATGAACAATTACAATTTTTTTAAAACAACGAGTCACTAGGACTAATGAACAAGGAGAAATGGTTCACACAATGAGTCACATGTACTAATGAACAAGTACAATTGTTTTAACACAACGAGTCACAAGGACTAATGAACAAGGATAAATGGTTCACACAACGAGTCACATTTACTAATAAAAAAGGACAAATGGTTCACACAACGAGTCACATGGACTAATGAACAAGTACAATTGTTTAACACAACGAGTCACAAGGACTAATGAACAAGGACATATGGTTCACACAACTAGTCACATGGACTAATGAACAATTACAATTGTTTAACAAAACGAGTCACAAGGACAAATAAACATGGACAAATGGTTCACACAACGAGTTACATGGACTAATGAACAAGTCACAAGGACTAATGAATAAGGACAAATGGCTTACACAACGAGTCACAAGGACTAATGAACAAGTAAAATTGTTTTAACACAACGAGTCACTAGGACTAATGAACAAGGGCAAATGGTTCACACAAGGAGTCACATGGACTAATGAACAAGTACAATTGTTTTAACACAACGAGTCACAAGTACTAATGAACAAGGATAAATTTTAACCTAACGAGTCACATTTACTAATAAACAATGACAAATGGTTCCCACAACGAGTCACAAGGGCTAATGAACAAGAACAAATGGTTCACACCACGAGTCACATGGACAAATGATCAAGTACAATTGTTTAACACAACGAGTCACAAGGACTAATGAACAAGGACAAGTTGGTCACACAATGAGTCACATTTACTAATAAACAAGGATAAATGGTTCACACAACAAGTCACAAGGGCTAATGAACAAGGACAAATGGTTCACACAACGAGTCACATGGACTAATGAACAAGTACAATTGTTTTAACACAACGAGTCACTAGGTGATGCGTATACGTAGCGGAAGACTTAATTGTTTTGTTTTTGGGTTTTTGTTGTGCAAAAGATAAAGGATATTTGTTTCGATTCCTTGAGAAGAGATCGAAAACAATGGGATATTTGGTATCACTAGACCTATAGTGATAACAATGGGGAATTACTCGAAACGCGTCAAGCAATTCAACTCAAATCATGAGCACGTCCTTAGTTTAAGGCAAGACTCGAAATCATCGACTCTTTGAAAAAGATTGAAACCAACAAGTTTCTCTCTCTAAAATGTTTTTACTTCAACTTTGGATGGTTACAAATGAGGGAGGCTAGGTCCTTTTATAGGAAAAAGTCCTTGGCCTCCAAGCAAAACATTAAATGCTAGTTGAAAGTTCTAGGATGATTAGATGCATAGAACTTACAACCTAGACCTTTTGTCAAATCTTATTCAAACTATGTTGAAAAATGCAAAAATATAAACTAGGATTCTCTCTCCTTGGTGCCGCCACATTCGGCCCTCTCCCCTTGTTCCCATTTGATTTTTCCTTTGTTCCCACACGGCATCAAGGGGTGTGCGGATCTCGAGCTTCAACCGCGCATAATACCTCTCTTTTACGTAAACCCATCCAATTTTCATGCATAAAAAAGGTGTTATTTGGGCCTGGTTTTGATTGGTGCTCTATGTCGAGCCTAACTTCTTCCATGGGGTCCATATCCGCGTCATCTCCTCCTTCTTGAAAAGGAATTGCCCTCAATTCCTTAATTCCATCGTCGTCAATGTAAGGAGATAGATCCCCGACGTTGAAAGTGGCGTGTACCCCATATTCTCCGGGCAACTCGATCTTGTATGCGTTGTCGCCTACCTTTGATATTACCTTGTAGGGACCTTCTGCTCGCGGCATGAGTTTGTTCTTGCGTTTGTTCGGAAAACGCTCCTTCCTTAAGTGTAACCACACGAGGTCTCCTTCGTTGAAGGATCTTGGCTGGCGGGTTTTGTTTGCTTTGCGCTTGTACATTTCATTAATTTTCTCAATTCTTGCCCTGACTTGATCATGTAGTTTGATCATTGATTTCAATTTGGATTCCGCATCCTTGTGTATGATTTCATCCTTGGGTAGGGGAATGAGGTCTAGTGGTAAATACGGGTTTATACCATATACGACCTCAAATGGGGAGTGCTTTGTTGCATAAGTTGGGGAGCGGTTATATGCGAACTCAGCGTGCGCGAGTTTCAAATCCCAATCTTTCTGAGTTTTACTCACCAGACTTCGTAGCATTGTTCCCAGAGTGCGGTTCGTGACCTCCGTTTGTCCGTCCGTCTGGGGGTGATGAGGAGTGCTGAACAAAAGCTTAGTTCCCACCCTTTTCCATAACGTTTTCCAGAAGTAGCTTAGGAATTTGGAATCCCGATCGGAGACGATTGTTCTTGGGATCCCGTGGAGTCGTAAGACTTCCCGAAAATACAAGTCCGCCACATTGCTGGCATCATCGGTTTTGTGACAGGCGATAAAATGGGCCATCTTTGAGAATCGGTCGACTACTACCATGATCGCATCTTTGCCTCTCTGTGTTCGCGGTAACGCCACGATGAAATCCATGGATATATCTTCCCAAGGTCGACACGGGATAGGCAATGGCACATACTCCCCAGGTTGGAATTTGCTTTTGGCCATGTGACATGTAATGCATTTTCGCACTATTGCTTGCACGTCTCCTTGCAACTGTGGCCAATAGAAATGTTCCTTGAGAATATCCACAGTCTTGTTTACTCCAAAATGTCCCCCAAGTCCACCTCCATGGGCTTCTCGAATAAGTAGTTCTCGGATCGGGAGCTTTGGGACACAAAGTCTGTTTCCTTTGAAAAGGAAACCGTCTTGCGTAATGAATTCTTCATGAGCCCCGTTCTCGCAATTCTTGAAGACTTCCCCAAAGTCGGGGTCGTTTTCGTAGGATTCCCTTAATGTCTCGAATCCCAGTAATCGGATATCGAGCACTGTCAATAATGAGTATCGCCGCGAGAGAGCATCGGCCACCACGTTACTTTTGCCAGTCTTGTATTTGGAAGAGAAATGGAAGGATTGCAAAAATTCCACCCACTTGGCATGCCTTGAGTTCAACTTTTGTTGCCCATTGATATGTTTCAATGATTCGTGGTCCGAGTGCAGGATGAAATGACTTGGTCGGAGATAGTGACTCCAATGTTGTAGGGCCCTTACGATCGCATAGAATTCCTTGTCGTAAGTCGAGTAATTGAGCCTGGCCCCGTTCAGTTTTTCAGAGAAGTAAGCGATGGGTCGCTTTCCTTGCACTAGCACGGCTCCAATTCCAACACCGCTTGCGTCACATTCGACTTCGAACGGGCGGGTGAAATCCGGGAGTGCCAACAATGGTGCCTCACAAAGTTTTTGGGTAATTGTCTCGAATGCCCGTTGAGCAGCTGGAGTCCATGCGAAAGTTCCTTTCTTTGTACATTCAGTGATAGGGCTAGCGATGGTGCTGAAATCCCGAATGAACCTCCGATAGAATGAAGCAAGTCCGTGAAAGGATCGGACTTCTGTGACAGTTTTCGGAACAGGCCACGATTTGATTGCCTCAATCTTGGATTGATCGACGGAGACCCCTTCCTTAGAAACCCGGTATCCAAGAAAGATAACGCTCTCGACTAAGAACGAGCACTTCTCCTTCTTACCATAGAGTTGTTGCTCCCGAAGTGTGTTGAACACCTTACGAAGATGTTGGAAGTGATCATCCTTGCTCCGACTGTAGATCAAGATGTCGTCCAAGTAAACGACTACAAATCTGCCTAGGAAAGGCTTGAGTATTTCGTTCATGAGGCGCATAAAGGTGCTTGGAGCGTTTGTCAAGCCGAAGGGCATAACCGTCCACTCGTATAAGCCATGCTTAGTTTTAAACGCAGTTTTCCACTCGTCCCCTTCTCTCATCCGAATTTGGTGATAACCACTCCTCAAATCAACTTTAGAGAAGATCTCGGCTCCATGTAACTCGTCGAGCATATCATCAAGCCTCGGAATTGGAAACCGATACTTGATAGTGATGTTGTTCACGGCTCGGCTATCGATGCACATTCGCCACGTCCCATCCTTCTTTGGAACAAGTAGTGTAGGGACGGCACATGGACTCATGCTTTCGCGTACATAGCCTCGTTCCATTAGCTCTTCGATTTGCCGCTGTAACTCCTTGGTCTCCATCGGATTGCACCGATAGGCGGCTTTGTTTGGCAAAGGAGCTCCGGCGGGGAGGTCGATTTGGTGTTCGATCCCACGAATAGGTGGTAACCCAGCGGGTAGTTCCTCGGGGAAAACATCTTTGAACTCATCCAAGAGCGAGATTAATCGTCCATCCTTGCTTTCATTGCTAGAAGTCTCATTGACCATCATTAGGTAAACCTGGTTGCCATTGATAATGGCCTCGTCCACCTCTTTCTCACTAGCAAGCATGGTCATGCTAGTGGTCGTCCCACGCTTGGCACTCATAGAACGTACTTCACCTGGCGCCATTGGTTTTAAGACAATTCTTTTTCCCTTACTTACCAACTCGTACTCGTTGCTTCGACCGCGATGCACCACATCCCGGTCATACTGCCAAGGTCGTCCTAATAGGACATGACATGCATCCATTGGTACAACATCGCATAGGATGTCGTCGATGTAAGATCCCATGGTTAGTGCCACCCTCACTTGCTTAGTGATTTTCACCTTATTCTCGTCATCCAACCAATGCAAGGCGTATGGTTTTGGGTGAGGGATCGTGGGTAGTTTTAATTTCTCCACCATTTCTGTTGATGCCACGTTGGTGCAACTGCCTCCGTCAATGATTAGGCTACACCATTTGTCCTTCACTTGGCATTTGGTGTGGAATATTTGACTTCGTTGCTCCGTTTCAATGGGCGACGTTTGAGCTTGCAGGGTTCGGAGAACCAGATTGCAATCATAACTAGGAGCGACGTAGTCTTCGGCGTTCCCAGCGGGTGCCTCTTCCTCATCTCCTTCTAAATTAAAAATACCCTCAGTTCTTTGCTCCTCTTCGAACAGCTCATCACGACATTCCACGGCCTCTCTTAGTGTGATGGTTCGTTGATTCGGGCACGCATTTTTGAAATGTCCAAACCCCTGACATTTAAAACACCGAATCTGCGTGTAGCTATTTTCCTTTGAGGCGGGCGGTTTGATAGCAGCACTGGAGGTAGGAGTCGTCTTGGGATCGGTGGTATTTCCCGTGGTGCTTGTCCTTGAGTTGTTCTCATTTTTCCAAGTCCGACTATTCTCGCCATAGGTGGTTGCGACCTTCGTCTTTCCTTGTGCCTCCACTTTGAGACACATGCTACACAAGGTATCGAAATCTGAGTAATTCTGTAACACGACAACATGGGCGATGTTGCGGTTTAGACCTCGTAGGAATCGCGCCATTCTTATGTCCTCATCCTCCACCAAGTCTCCCATCAAGGCTAGATTTGTAAATTCGTTAATGTATTCCAGGACACTTAGCCTTCCTTGGGTAAGATCGGTGATCTTACGATAGGTTGTGAGCCTATGTGTGGCGGGTACATATCTTTTCCGTAATTTGAGTTTAAGCACGTGCCATGATGTTATCTTTGCCTTTCCGGCTCGAACTCTTCTGGTCTTAAGGCTTTCATACCATAATGAAGCCCCATTTCTTAATTTCAAGATGGCGTACTTGCAACACTGTTCATCATCGAGTCCCTTAAAATCAAACATCCGATCTATTTGTCTTTCCCATTCAAGGTAAGACTCGGGATCCGTGCCTCCTGTGAACTCGGGTAGTTCACTCATTTTGAACTCGTCAATGACTCGTTCACGTCTTGGCTGCCATTTGGGATCGTGTTCTTGCAAATTCTTTAGGGCCTTTTGAAGATCCTTGAGAAAGTTGGGATCGTCGAAGTTCATGTTTGGTGATTGGTATTTGATTTTTTTTTTTTTTTGTTTTCGAAAAGAAAGATGTGTGGGTTTTTTTTTTTTTTTTTTTTTTTTTTTTTTTTTTTTTTTTTTCGTCAGTGAACAGTACCGTGAACAGTACCGTGAATAGTGTTTTTTTTTTTTTTTTTTTGCTCAATTCGTGCCTTCAAGATCCAATCGATTAAACCTCAACTACCTCGCCGAGTTTAATCTTTGAACACCAAGCGCGTTGGATATTCAACTATCAACTGATTGGGACCTCCTTAGGACCGTCTTGATTTTTTTGGGGTGATCAAGAGCCGAAGCTCTGATACCATTTGATGCGTATACGTAGCGGAAGACTTAATTGTTTTGTTTTTGGGTTTTTGTTGTGCAAAAGATAAAGGATATTTGTTTCGATTCCTTGAGAAGAGATCGAAAACAATGGGATATTTGGTATCACTAGACCTATAGTGATAACAATGGGGAATTACTCGAAACGCGTCAAGCAATTCAACTCAAACTGCGGAGCACGTCCTTAGTTTAAGGCAAGACTCGAAATCATCAACTCTTTGAAAAAGATTGAAACCAACAAGTTTCTCTCTCTAAAATGTTTTTACTTCAACTTTGGATGGTTACAAATGAGGGAGGCTAGGTCCTTTTATAGGAAAAAGTCCTTGGCCTCCAAGCAAAACATTAAATGCTAGTTGAAAGTTCTAGGATGATTAGATGCATAGAACTTACAACCTAGACCTTTTGTCAAATCTTATTCAAACTATGTTGAAAAATGCAAAAATATAAACTAGGATTCCTCTCCCTTGGTGCCGCCACATTCGGCCCTCTCCCCTTGTTCCCATTTGATTTTTCCTTTGTTCCCACACGACATCAAGGGGTGTGCGGATCTCGAGCTTCAACCGCGCATAATACCTCTCTTTTACGTAAACCCATCCAATTTTCATGCATAAAAAAGGTGTTATTTGGGCCTGGTTTTGATTGGTGCTCTATGTCGAGCATAACTTCTTCCATGGGGTCCATATCCGCGTCACTAGGACTAATCAAAAAGGACAAATGGTTCACATAATGAGTCACATGTACTAATGAACAAGTACAATTGTTTTAACACAACGAGTCTCAAGGACTAATGAACAAGGATAAATGGTTCACACAACGAGTCACATTTACTAATAAACAATGACAATTGGTTCACACAACGAGCCACAAGGGCTAATGAACAAGGACAAATGGTTCACAAAATGAGTCACATTGACTAATGAACAAGTAAATTTGTTTTAACACAACGAGTCACAAGGACTAATAAACAAGGACAAATGGTTTACACAACGAGCAGCAAGGACTAATGAACAAGTACAATTGTTTTAACACAACGAGTAACTAGGACTAATGAACAAGGACAAATGGTTAACACAACGAGTCACAGGGACTAATGAACAAGTACAATTGTTTTAACAAAACGAGTAACAAGGACTAATGAACAAGGATAAATGGTTCACACAACGAGTCACATTTACTTATAAAAAAGGACAAATGGTTCACACAACGAGTCACAACGGCTAATGAACAAGGACAAATTGTTCACACAACGAGTCACATAGACTAATGAACAAGTACAATTGTTTAACACAACGAGTCACAAGGACTAATGAACAAGAACAAATGGTTCACCCAACGAGTCACATGGACTAATGAACAAGTACAATTGTTTAACACAACGAGTCACAAGAACTAATGAACAAGGACAAATGGTTCACACAACGAGTCACATTTACTAATAAAAAAGGACAAATGGTTCACACAACGAGTCACATGGACTAATGGACAAGGACAAATGGTTTACACAACGAGTCACAAGGACAACTGAATAAGTACAATTGTTTTAACACGAGTCACTAGGACTAATGAACAAGGAGAAATGGTTCACACAATGAGTCACATGTACTAATGAACAAGTACAATTGTTTTAACACAACGAGTCACAAGGACTAATGAACAAGGATAAATGGTTCACACAACGAGTCACATTTACTAATAAAAAAGGACAAATGGTTCACACAACGAGTCACATTGACTAATGAACAAGTACAATTGTTTAACACAACGAGTCACAAGGACTAATGAACAAGGACATATGGTTCACACAACTAATCACATGGACTAATGAACAATTACAATTGTTTATCAAAACGAGTCACAAGGACAAATGAACTTGGACAAATGGTTCACACAACGAGTCACATGGACTAATGAACAAGTCACAAGGACTAATGAATAAGGACAAATGGTTTACACAACGAGTCACAAGGACTAATGAACAAGTAAAATTGTTTTAACACAACGAGTCACTAGGACTAATGAACAAGGGCAAATGGTTCACACAAGGAGTCACATGGACTAATGAACAAGTACAATTGTTTTAACACAACGAGTCACAAGTACTAATGAACAAGGACAAATTTTAACCTAACGAGTCACATTTACTAATAAACAATGACAAATGGTTCCCACAACGAGTCACAAGGGCTAATGAACAAGAACAAATGGTTCACACCACGAGTCACATGGACAAATGATCAAGTACAATTGTTTAACACAACGAGTCACAAGGACTAATGAACAAGGACAAGTTGGTCACACAATGAGTCACATTTACTAATAAACAAGGATAAATGGTTCACACAACAAGTCACAAGGGCTAATGAACAAGGACAAATGGTTCACACAACGAGTCACATGGACTAATGAACAAGTACAATTGTTTTAACACAACGAGTCACTAGGACTAATGAAAAAGGACAAATGGTTCACACAATGAGTCACATGTACTAATGAACAAGTACAATTGTTTTAACACAACGAGTCTCAAGGACTAATGAACAAGGATAAATGGTTCACACAACGAGTCACATTTACTAATAAACAATGACAATTGGTTCACACAACGAGCCACAAGGGCTAATGAACAAGGACAAATGGTTCACAAAACGAGTCACATTGACTAATGAACAAGTAAAATTGTTTTAACCCAACGAGTCACAAGGACTAATAAACAAGGACAAATGGTTTACACAACGAGTCGCAAGGACTAATGAACAAGTACAATTGTTTTAACACAACGAGTAACTACGACTAATGAACAAGGACAAATGGTTCACACAACGAGTCACAGGGACTAATGAACAAGTACAATTGTTTTAACAAAACGAGTAACAAGGACTAATGAACAAGGATAAATGGTTCACACAACGAGTCACATTTACTTATAAAAAAGGACAAATGGTTCACACAACGAGTCACAACGGCTAATGAACAAGGACAAATTGTTCACACAACGAGTCACATAGACTAATGAACAAGTACAATTGTTTAACACAACGAGTCACAAGGACTAATGAACAAGAACAAATGGTTCACCCAACGAGTCACATGGACTAATGAACAAGTACAATTGTTTAACACAACGAGTCACAAGAACTAATGAACAAGGACAAATGGTTCACACAACGAGTCACATTTACTAATAAAAAAGGACAAATGATTCACACAACGAGTCACATGGACTAATGGACAAGGACAAATGGTTTACACAACGAGTCACAAGGACAACTGAATAAGTACAATTGTTTTAACACGAGTCACTAGGACTAATGAACAAGGAGAAATGGTTCACACAATGAGTCACATGTACTAATGAACAAGTACAATTGTTTTAACACAACGAGTCACAAGGACTAATGAACAATGATAAATGGTTCACACAACGAGTCACATTTACTAATAAAAAAGGACAAATGGTTCACACAACGAGTCACATTGACTAATGAATAAGTACAATTGTTTAACACAACGAGTCACAAGGACTAATGAACAAGGACATATGGTTCACACAACTAGTCACATGGACTAATGAACAATTACAATTGTTTATCAAAACGAGTCACAAGGACAAATGAACTTGGACAAATGATTCACACAACGAGTCACATGGACTAATGAACAAGTCACAAGGACTAATGAATAAGGACAAATGGTTTACACAACGAGTCACAAGGACTAATGAACAAGTAAAATTGTTTTAACACAACGAGTCACTAGGACTAATGAACAAGGGCAAATGGTTCACACAAGGAGTCACATGGACTAATGAACAAGTACAATTGTATTAACACAACGAGTCACAAGTACTAATGAACAAGGATAAATTTTAACCTAACGAGTCACATTTACTAATAAACAATGACAAATGGTTCCCACAACGAGTCACAAGGGCTAATGAACAAGAACAAATGGTTCACACCACGAGTCACATGGACAAATGATCAAGTACAATTGTTTAACACAACGAGTCACAAGGACTAATGAACAAGGACAAGTTGGTCACACAATGAGTCACATTTACTAATAAACAAGGATAAATGGTTCACACAACAAGTCACAAGGGCTAATGAACAAGGACAAATGGTTCACACAACGAGTCACATGGACTAATGAACAAGTACAATTGTTTTAACACAACGAGTCACTAGGACTAATGAAAAAGGACAAATGGTTCACACAATGAGTCACATGTACTAATGAACAAGTACAATTGTTTTAAAACAACGAGTCTCAAGGACTAATGAACAAGGATAAATGGTTCACACAACGAGTCACATTTAATAATAAACAATGACAATTGGTTCACACAACGAGCCACAAGGGCTAATGAACAAGGACAAATGGTTCACAAAACGAGTCACATTGACTAATGAACAAGTAAAATTGTTTTAACACAACGAGTCACAAGGACTAATAAACAAGGACAAATGGTTTACACAACGAGTCGCAAGGACTAATGAACAAGTACAATTGTTTTAACACAACGAGTAACTAGGACTAATGAACAAGGACAAATGGTTCACACAACGAGTCACAGGGACTAATGAACAAGTACAATTGTTTTAACAAAACGAGTAACAAGGACTAATGAACAAGGATAAATGGTTCACACAACGAGTCACATTTACTTATAAAAAAGGACAAATGGTTCACACAACGAGTCACAACGGCTAATGAACAAGGACAAATTGTTCACACAACGAGTCACATAGACTAATGAACAAGTACAATTGTTTAACACAACGAGTCACAAGGACTAATGAACAAGAACAAATGGTTCACCCAACGAGTCACATGGACTAATGAACAAGTACAATTGTTTAACACAACGAGTCACAAGAACTAATGAACAAGGACAAATGGTTCACACAACGAGTAACATTTACTAATAAAAAAGGACAAATGGTTCACACAACGAGTCACATTGACTAATGAACAAGTACAATTGTTTAACACAACGAGTCACAAGGACTAATGAACAAGGACATATGGTTCACACAACTAGTCACATGGACTAATGAACAATTACAATTGTTTATCAAAACGAGTCACAAGGACAAATGAACTTGGACAAATGGTTCACACAACGAGTCACATGGACTAATGAACAAGTCACAAGGACTAATGAATAAGGACAAATGGTTTACACAACGAGTCACAAGGACTAATGAACAAGTAAAATTGTTTTAACACAACGAGTCACTAGGACTAATGAAAAAGGGCAAATGGTTCACACAAGGAGTCACATGGACTAATGAACAAGTACAATTGTTTTAACACAACGAGTCACAAGTACTAATGAACAAGGACAAATTTTAACCTAACGAGTCACATTTACTAATAAACAATGACAAATGGTTCCCACAACGAGTCACAAGGGCTAATGAACAAGAACAAATGGTTCACACCACGAGTCACATGGACAAATGATCAAGTACAATTGTTTAACACAACGAGTCACAAGGACTAATGAACAAGGACAAGTTGGTCACACAATGAGTCACATTTACTAATAAACAAGGATAAATGGTTCACACAACAAGTCACAAGGGCTAATGAACAAGGACAAATGGTTCACACAACGAGTCACATGGACTAATGAACAAGTACAATTGTTTTAACACAACGAGTCACTAGGACTAATGAAAAAGGACAAATGGTTCACACAATGAGTCACATGTACTAATGAACAAGTACAATTGTTTTAACACAACGAGTCTCAAGGACTAATGAACAAGGATAAATGGTTCACACAACGAGTCACATTTACTAATAAACAATGACAATTGGTTCACACAACGAGCCACAAGGGCTAATGAACAAGGACAAATGGTTCACAAAACGAGTCACATTGACTAATGAACAAGTAAAATTGTTTTAACCCAACGAGTCACAAGGACTAATAAACAAGGACAAATGGTTTACACAACGAGTCGCAAGGACTAATGAACAAGTACAATTGTTTTAACACAACGAGTAACTAGGACTAATGAACAAGGACAAATGGTTCACACAACGAGTCACAGGGACTAATGAACAAGTACAATTGTTTTAACAAAACGAGTAACAAGGACTAATGAACAAGGATAAATGGTTCACACAACGAGTCACATTTACTTATAAAAAAGGACAAATGGTTCACACAACGAGTCACAACGGCTAATGAACAAGGACAAATTGTTCACACAACGAGTCACATAGACTAATGAACAAGTACAATTGTTTAACACAACGAGTCACAAGGACTAATGAACAAGAACAAATGGTTCACCCAACGAGTCACATGGACTAATGAACAAGTACAATTGTTTAACACAACGAGTCACAAGAACTAATGAACAAGGACAAATGGTTCACACAACGAGTCACATTTACTAATAAAAAAGGACAAATGGTTCACACAACGAGTCACATGGACTAATGGACAAGGACAAATGGTTTACACAACGAGTCACAAGGACAAATGAATAAGTACAATTGTTTTAACACGAGTCACTAGGACTAATGAACAAGGAGAAATGGTTCACACAATGAGTCACATGTACTAATGAACAAGTACAATTGTTTTAACACAACGAGTCACAAGGACTAATGAACAAGGATAAATGGTTCACACAACGAGTCACATTTACTAATAAAAAAGGACAAATGGTTCACACAACGAGTCACATTGACTAATGAATAAGTACAATTGTTTAACACAACGAGTCACAAGGACTAATGAACAAGGACATATGGTTCACACAACTAGTCACATGGACTAATGAACAATTACAATTGTTTATCAAAACGAGTCACAAGGACAAATGAACTTGGACAAATGGTTCACACAACGAGTCACATGGACTAATGAACAAGTCACAAGGACTAATGAATAAGGACAAATGGTTTACACAACGAGTCACAAGGACTAATGAACAAGTAAAATTGTTTTAACACAACGAGTCACTAGGACTAATGAACAAGGGCAAATGGTTCACACAAGGAGTCACATGGACTAATGAACAAGTACAATTGTATTAACACAACGAGTCACAAGTACTAATGAACAAGGATAAATTTTAACCTAACGAGTCACATTTACTAATAAACAATGACAAATGGTTCCCACAACGAGTCACAAGGGCTAATGAACAAGAACAAATGGTTCACACCACGAGTCACATGGACAAATGATCAAGTACAATTGTTTAACACAACGAGTCACAAGGACTAATGAACAAGGACAAGTTGGTCACACAATGAGTCACATTTATTAATAAACAAGGATAAATGGTTCACACAACAAGTCACAAGGGCTAATGAACAAGGACAAATGGTTCACACAACGAGTCACATGGACTAATGAACAAGTACAATTGTTTTAACACAACGAGTAACTAGGACTAATGAAAAAGGACAAATGGTTCACACAATGAGTCACATGTACTAATGAACAAGTACATTTGTTTTAACACAACGAGTCTCAAGGACTAATGAACAAGGATAAATGGTTCACACAACGAGTCACATTTACTAATAAACAATGACAATTGGTTCACACAACGAGCCACAAGGGCTAATGAACAAGGACAAATGGTTCACAAAACGAGTCACATTGACTAATGAACAAGTAAAATTGTTTTAACACAACGAGTCACAATGACTAATAAACAAGGACAAATGGTTTACACAACGAGTCGCAAGGACTAATGAACAAGTACAATTGTTTTAACACAACGAGTAACTAGGACTAATGAACAAGGACAAATTGTTCACACAACGAGTCACAGGGACTAATGAACAAGGACAATTGTTTTAACAAAACGAGTAACAAGGACTAATGAACAAGGATAAATGGTTCACACAACGAGTCACATTTACTTATAAAAAAGGACAAATGGTTCACACAACGAGTCACAACGGCTAATGAACAAGGACAAATTGTTCACACAACGAGTCACATAGACTAATGAACAAGTACAATTGTTTAACACAACGAGTCACAAGGACTAATGAACAAGAACAAATGGTTCACCCAACGAGTCACATGGACTAATGAACAAGTACAATTGTTTAACACAACGAGTCACAAGAACTAATGAACAAGGACAAATGGTTCACACAACGAGTCACATTTACTAATAAAAAAGGACAAATGGTTCACACAACGAGTCACATGGACTAATGGACAAGGACAAATGGTTTACACAACGAGTCACAAGGACAACTGAATAAGTACAATTGTTTTAACACGAGTCACTAGGACTAATGAACAAGGAGAAATGGTTCACACAATGAGTCACATGTACTAATGAACAAGTACAATTGTTTTAACACAACGAGTCACAAGGACTAATGAACAAGGATAAATGGTTCACTCAACGAGTCACATTTACTAATAAAAAAGGACAAATGGTTCACACAACGAGTCACATTGACTAATGAACAAGTACAATTGTTTAACACAACGAGTCACAAGGACTAATGAACAAGGACATATGGTTCACACAACTAGTCACATGGACTAATGAACAATTACAATTGTTTATCAAAACGAGTCACAAGGACAAATGAACTTGGACAAATGGTTCACACAACGAGTCACATGGACTAATGAACAAGTCACAAGGACTAATGAATAAGGACAAATGGTTTACACAACGAGTCACAAGGACTAATGAACAAGTAAAATTGTTTTAACACAACGAGTCACTAGGACTAATGAACAAGGGCAAATGGTTCACACAAGGAGTCACATGGACTAATGAACAAGTACAATTGTTTTAACACAACGAGTCACAAGTACTAATGAACAAGGATAAATTTTAACCTAACGAGTCACATTTACTAATAAACAATGACAAATGGTTCCCACAACGAGTCACAAGGGCTAATGAACAAGAACAAATGGTTCACACCACGAGTCACATGGACAAATGATCAAGTACAATTGTTTAACACAACGAGTCACAAGGACTAATGAACAAGGACAAGTTGGTCACACAATGAGTCACATTTACTAATAAACAAGGATAAATGGTTCACACAACAAGTCACAAGGGCTAATGAACAAGGACAAATGGTTCACACAACGAGTCACATGGACTAATGAACAAGTACAATTGTTTTAACACAACGAGTCACTAGGACTAATGAAAAAGGACAAATGGTTCACACAATGAGTCACATGTACTAATGAACAAGTACAATTGTTTTAACACAACGAGTCTCAAGGACTAATGAACAAGGATAAATGGTTCACACAACGAGTCACATTTACTAATAAACAATGACAATTGGTTCACACAACGAGCCACAAGGGCTAATGAACAAGGACAAATGGTTCACAAAACGAGTCACATTGACTAATGAACAAGTAAAATTGTTTTAACCCAACGAGTCACAAGGACTAATAAACAAGGACAAATGGTTTACACAACGAGTCGCAAGGACTAATGAACAAGTACAATTGTTTTAACACAACGAGTAACTAGGACTAATGAACAAGGACAAATGGTTCACACAACGAGTCACAGGGACTAATGAACAAGTACAATTGTTTTAACAAAACGAGTAACAAGGACTAATGAACAAGGATAAATGGTTCACACAACGAGTCACATTTACTTATAAAAAAGGACAAATGGTTCACACAACGAGTCACAACGGCTAATGAACAAGGACAAATTGTTCACACAACGAGTCACATAGACTAATGAACAAGTACAATTGTTTAACACAACGAGTCACAAGGACTAATGAACAAGAACAAATGGTTCACCCAACGAGTCACATGGACTAATGAACAAGTACAATTGTTTAACACAACGAGTCACAAGAACTAATTAACAAGGACAAATGGTTCACACAACGAGTCACATTTACTAATAAAAAAGGACAAATGGTTCACACAACGAGTCACATGGACTAATGGACAAGGACAAATGGTTTACACAACGAGTCACAAGGACAACTGAATAAGTACAATTGTTTTAACACGAGTCACTAGGACTAATGAACAAGGAGAAATGGTTCACACAATGAGTCACATGTACTAATAAACAAGTACAATTGTTTTAACACAACGAGTCACAAGGACTAATGAACAAGGATAAATGGTTCACACAACGAGTCACATTTGCTAATAAAAAAGGACAAATGGTTCACACAACGAGTCACATTGACTAATGAATAAGTATAATTGTTTAACACAACGAGTCACAAGGACTAATGAACAAGGACATATGGTTCACACAACTAGTCACATGGACTAATGAACAATTACAATTGTTTATCAAAACGAGTCACAAGGACAAATTGGAGTGTAATGTCCAAGGGTTTAGACAAAAACAACAATCAAACCAGCAGAAATAAAACAAGTTCTCAGGAATGCAATAAACTTGTGCTAATTAATAAAACTATGAATTGACCTCCTAAAATCATGAAACTTGGCAGTAAATTACTTTGATATAAGAACTACTTCTGAGCAAAAGACCAGGATTTTTAGAGGACTCAAGGTATTTTTAAGACTCAGTGAATCGATCGATGACACAAGGACTGTAATTTGGACAGTTCTGAGACAAAGCTTGAAAGAAGGGAACTTGGATATAATTATCAACTGGAAAACCCACAGAATACTCACAGGGAATTAAGCTAATAATTTGGGGTGTTAGAGTTAAGAAATTCCACAGATTAACACAGGAAAATCTCAACTGAAACAAACAGCAAAGCTAAACTATCCACAGTCTCAGCACAGGAAGGTTTATGCTCTACTAACAGGTACTTAATCAATAACCACAGTCTAAGCACAGGTTATTATCAAGCCTGACTCTAATCTACAGACTAAGCACAAGATTAAGAGGTTTAAATTTGAGAGAAATCTCAGGTTTCATTCATAAATCAGCTGTGTTACAACAGTCTGAGCTAAGGTCCTTATATAGGCCTTTTTAGGTTACAATCTTGAAAGAAAACTACATCCAAGGGTCAGGATCTCTCCTCACATGCTGATAAGAGTCCAAGTACAATATTACAACGGTTTAAAAGCTCTTAATTGTAAACTGGAATGAAAACAAAAGAGAAATGCGGGTGTGTGACATGTTGTGGTCCTTTCTTTGCATTGCTGGCTTTTTGTTGAATGTAGGCACTTGAGGACGAAATGATTGAGTCCTTGGCATTAAAATTGGCTCTAGGTTGTATCTGGTATATGGGAAGACAAGCCAAAAGTTCCTTGCATGCTTTTTCCTCATGGTTTAGCCAGAAATGGAAAGATTGCTTTTGTTGTTTGTCAAATACTGCAGTTCTGTTCCAGCTTAGTTTTCTATGACTTGCATTGTGATTCTTCCTTGGACCCCTAGGACTTTTCTGAGCTTAGTTTAATGGCCAACCAGCTGGCCATGGTGGCAGCTGGTGGTTGGGCTTGTACTCGTACCTATTAGCCACTAAACCTAGCCCACTCTGGTTGCTTCCTGAAGTGGTTGTGGTCTTTGTTTTGGCCTGCTTGCATTTGTGGAGTACCCTGGTCGTAGCTCTGCCGCAACCTCCCTGGTTGAACAGGGCTTGTCCTCAAGCCTGGTGACTCCTCCCCCTCAGCATCCTCATAATATGGACTTAGGTCACCTACATTAAAAGTGCCATGCACCTCATACTCTCCTGGTAGATCCACTTTGTAGGCATTTGGACCAATCCTCTCAATAATTTCAAAGGGGCCATCAGCTCTTGGCATTAACTTGTTCTTTCTTCTTGATGGAAACCTCTCTTTTCTTAAGTGAACCCAGACTAAATCCCCTGGAACAAATTCTTTCCTTTTCTGAGGTACCTTGGACTGTTTCCTGTACTTCTCATTGGTCTTCTCAATTTCTCTTTTCACAGTTTCATGGAGTTTCAACAGTTGTTCTGCCCTGGCCTTAGCATCATGATTCATCTCATTTCTTGGTACAGATGATAAGTCTATAGGCATTAGGGGGTTAATCCCATAGACAACCTCAAAAGGACTATGACCAGTAGCAGTTGATGGTGATCTGTTGAAGGCAAATTCTGCTGCTGCTAACTTGATGTCCCAATCTTTTAGACTCTTGCTTACAATACATCTCAGAATCCTACCCAAGGTTTTGTTGGTGACCTCAGTTTGGCCATCTGTTTGGGGTGGTGAGATGTCTTGAATAATGATTTGGTCTTGAGTAGCCTCCATAAAGTTTTCCAAAAGTAACTCATGAACTTTGTATCCCTATCTGATACAATTGTCTTTGGAATCCCATGAAGCCTTACAACTTCTTTCAGGTATAGCTCAAGAACACTAGCAAAGATCCTCTGTCTTTTTGCAAGCTATGAAATGGGCCATTTTATGAACCTCGTCAACAACAACCATGACTGAATCCTTTCCTCTCTGTGTTCTTGGCAGTGCAACAATAAAATCCATGCTCACATCCTCCCATGGCTTACTTGGTACTGGTAATGGGATATATGGACCAGTTTGGAAGGAACTCTTAGCCATTTGACACATGAACATCTCCCGAGAATATTTTGGACATCCCCCATCATCTTTGGCCAATAGAACTGTTCTTGTAGTATGTCCAGTGTTTTTTGAACACCAAAATGCCCTCCTAAGCCTCCTGAATGGACTTCCCTGATTAGGAGGTCCCTGTAGGAACCCCTTGGAACACAGAGCTTGTTCCCTTGGAATAGAAACCCATCTTGCAGCAAGTATTTGTTCCCTGGAACCCTATGCCCTTCAAACTGTGTGATCCACTCCTCGAGAAGTCGGGTCTTCCTTGTACATCTCTTTCATGAACTCAAAACCAAGGACCCTGGTTCCCATAGTTGTGAGAAGGAGTGCCTCCTTGATAGTGCATCTGCCACTACATTTTGTTTTCCTTCTTTATACTTGCTGGAAAAGGTGAATGATTGCAAGTATTCCACCCATTTAGCATGCCTGTGACTCAACTTGTGCTGGCCATTGATATATTTCAATGCTTCATGATCAGAGTGCAACACAAATGGCTTTGGTTTCAAATAGTGACTCCAATGCATGATCGCCACGATAATTGCATAAAATTCCTTGTCATAGGTAGAATACTTTAACTTAGCTCCATTCAATTTTTCACTGAAGTAAGCTACAGGTTTCTGAGCTTGGATTAGGACTGCACCAATGCCTACCCCACTGGCATCACACTCTACTTCAAAGAGTTGATCAAAGTCTGGCAACTTCAAAATAGGAGTCTCACACATCAATTTCTTAATTTTCTCAAAGGACTGTTGAGCATTCTCAGTCCAGTGGAACTCTCCTTTCTTCATGCACTCAGTAATTGGAGCAACAACTGAACTGAAGTTCTTGATAAATCTCCTATAAAATGAGGCCAATCCATGGAACCCTCTCACCTCAGTGATTGTTTTGGGAGTTGGCCAGGATTGAATGGCTGTAACTTTGTCCTGATCAACTGTAATCCCTCTCCCAGAGACAATGTACCCAAGGAATGCCACTTCTTCAACCATAAAAGTGCATTTTTCCAGTTTACCAAATAGCTTTTGTTCCTTGAGAATCCTGAACACAGCTTCAAGATGTTTCAGGTGTTCTCTTTCACCTTCGCTATAAACCAAGATATCATCAAAGTAGACCACCGCAAATTTGCCTAAACATGGCCTTAACACCTCAGTCATCAGTCTCATAAAGGTGCTTGGTGCATTAGAAAGACCAAATGGCATCACAAGCCACTCATACAGTCCATGTTTAGTTTTGAAGGCAGTCTTCCACTCATCTCCTTCCCTTATCCTGACTTGATGGTACCCTTGCCCGAGATCAATTTTAGAAAATACCATGGCACCACTGAGCTCATCCAACATGTCATCCAACCTTGGTATTGGGAACCTGTACTTGACAGTGATGTTGTTAATGGCCCTACTGTCAGTACACATCCTCCATGTTCCATCTTTCTTGGGAACAAGTAGAGCAGAACCGCACAAGGACCGAGAGATTCCCCGACAAATCCTTTGCTCATAAGCTCCTCAATTTGGCTTTGCAATTCTTTGGTAGCAGCTGGATCACTTCTATAAGCTGGCATGTTAGGAAGCACCGAGCCCGGAACAAGGTCTATGTGATGCTCAATGCCTCTCAATGGTGGCAACCCACTAGGCGACTCTTTTGGAAACACCTCCTTATATCTCGACTTAATGGCCTAACTTCAGCAGGCATCTCGGGGCTCCCCTCCTTGCTCACTTCTTTGGATAGTAACATCCAGATAGGTTGTTCCTTCTTTATCTCTTTGATCATGGCTGCTTCAGAAAGAAATAGCACACCATTGCTCTCTTCTGGCATGTTGGGACTTCCATAGTTTTTCTGGTTGGGTGGTAATGGGGTCAGGGTAACTTTCTTGCCTTCATGCTTGAAACTATAGATGTTATCCTTCCCATGGTGAGTGGTATTCCTGTCATACTCCCATGGTCTTCCTAAGAGTAGGTGGCAGGCATCCATTGGAACAATATCACACAAGACTTCATCCTTATACACCTTCCCAATAGAAAATGGAACCAAGCATTGCTTGTCCACCCTTACTTCTGCTCCCTTGTTCAACCATCTCAACTTGTAAGGGTTTGGGTGCTCTTGAGTTGTCAGGTTGAGTTTACTAACCATGGCATTTGATGCCACATTTGTACAACTTCCCCATCTATGATCGGGTTACAAACCCTCCCCTGGACTGTGCATCCGGTTTCGAATATCGGGATCTTTGATCGGCTTCAGAGGTGAGTGTTGGGAATGCATAACCCTCCATAAGACTAAGTTGTGACCTGTATCAGGGGGGGCCACAATCGCATCTTGTTCTCGGTTCTCCTTCGTCTCCACTTCCTCCATTATCGTGGTCTCATCTTCCTCATCTTGAACCAAACCTTCTCTCTCCCACTTTGCTCTACTTCCATTCTTTGTCAAGGTTCTCTTAGAAGGACAGTCCTTCCTAAAATGGCCATACCCTTGGCACTGGAAGCATTTAACTCTCCCATCGATTCTGATTGTGTTAGTTCTAGGGTTCACATGACTCTTCCCCTTGTCTGGTGTTGGTTGGGTTGCAGTTTTTGGGACTTCTCCAATCCTAACCCCAGAAAAAGGTTTGAAAGTGGGTCTGGTAAGGGGTTTGGAAGCAGTGACCTTGGCTTTTCCCATCTTTTCAATCCTCAATGCCAGGTTGACTGCCTCATCAAAGGACCAAACTTGTTGCATTCTAACTCTTATAGCAATCTTAGGATCTAAACCCTCAACAAACCTAGCAATTTTCTGTTCAGGCTTTTCAGTGATCTCACATTGCAGGGTGAGTTGTTCAAAGCTCCTAAGATAAGACTCAACAGATTGTTGGTCTTGCCTCAGCTGGGTTAACTTAATGAACATATCCTGGGTGTAATCCTTAGCTATAAACTTATCCTTCAATTTCTTTTTAAGCTTTAGCCAAGATTTAATGGGTTCCTTGCCTTCTCTCATTCTCTGGCTTTTCAGGGTTTCATACCAAAGTGAAGCATAACCTTTAAATTTAAGGATAGAAACTTTGAAAGCTTTCCTGTCAGTATATCCCTTAAATTCAAAGACTCTCTCAACAGTTCTAATCCAATCTAACAAATCTTGTGGTTTAAACTACCATGGAAATCAGAATTTCTACCTTTATATCTTTGTCTCTTTCCATGTAGATGCCCTCTGCCATAGATTCATCGAGATCGACAAGTCTTCTCCATGTTCCTGGTGGTATGGTTGTCCTCTTCTGCTCCAAAGCAAAGCCTCTACCCCGCCTCCGCCTCCGTAGGGTGGCCTGTTAGGAACTCCTTCGCAAGAGTGTTGACAATATTTACCAGTTCATTGATTCTTCCCGCTTATCCGATCCACCCTGGTTTCAATACCAGTAAATCTCTCTTCACTCATGGGTTATTTTTGTAGTTTTGTTGTAGTTAGGGTAAAAATGAACTCACTTTCCTTCCCAAGACTAACACAAGATGGAATCGTGTTAAAACCTTGCTCTGATACACCAATTTGGAGTGTAATGTCCAAGGGTTTAGACAAAAACAACAATCAAACCAGCAGAAATAAAACAAGTTCTCAGGAATGCAATAAACTTGTGCTAATTAATAAAACTATGAATTGACCTCCTAAAATCATGAAACTTGGCAGTAAATTACTTTGATATAAGAACTACTTCTGAGCAAAAGACCAGGATTTTTAGAGGACTCAAGGTATTTTTAAGACTCAAATTGAACCGACCGAGACACAAGGACTGTAATTTGGACAGGTTCCGAGACAAAGCTTGAAAGAAGGGAACTTGGATATAATTATCAACTGGAAAACCCACAGAATACTCACAGGGAATTAAGCTAATAATTTGGGGTGTTAGAGTTAAGAAATTCCACAGATTAACACAGGAAAATCTCAACTGAAACAAACAAAGCAAAGCTAAACTATCCACAGTCTCAAAGACGGGAAGGTTTATGCTCTACTAACAGTGTACTTAATCAATAACCACAGTCTAAGCACAAAGTTATTATCAAGCCCGACTCTAATCTACAGACTAAGCACAAGATTAAGAGGTTTAAATTTGAGAGAAATCTCGGGTTTCATTCATAAATCATTTGTGTTACAACGATCGAGCTAAGGTCCTTATATAGGCCTTTTAGGTTACAATCTTGAAAGAAAACTACATCCAAGGGTCAGGATCTCTCCTCACATGCTGATAAGAGTCCAAGTACAATATTACAACGGTTTAAAAGCTCTTAATTGTAAACTGGAATGAAAACAAAAGAGAAATGCGGTGAGTGACATGTTGTGGTCCTTTCGCATTGCTGGCTTTTCTGTTGAATGTAGGCACTTGAGGACGAAATGATTGAGTCCTTGGCATTAAAATTGGCTCTAGGTTGTATCTGGTATATGGGAAGACAAGCCAAAAGTTCCTTGCATGCTTTTTCCTCATGGTTTAGCCAGAAATGGAAAGATTGCTTTTGTTGTTTGTCAAATACTGCAGTTCTGTTCCAGCTTAGTTTTCTATGACTTGCATTGTGATTCTTCCTTGGACCCCTAGGACTTTTCTGAGCTTAGTTTAATGGCCAACCAGCTGGCCATGGTGGCAGCTGGTGGTTGGGCTTGTACTCGTACCTATTAGCCACTAAACCTAGCCCACTCTGGTTGCTTCCTGAAGTGGTTGTGGTGCTGTTTTGGCCTGCTTGCATTTGTGGAGTACCCTGGTCAGTAGCTCCTGCTGCACAAATGAACTTGGACAAATGGTTCACACAACGAGTCACATGGACTAATGAACAAGTCACAAGGACTAATGAATAAGGACAAATGGTTTACACAACGAGTCACAAGGACTAATGAACAAGTAAAATTGTTTTAACACAACGAGTCACTAGGACTAATGAACAAGGGCAAATGGTTCACACAAGGAGTCACATGGACTAATGAACAAGTACAATTGTTTTAACACAACGAGTCACAAGTACTAATGAACAAGGATAAATTTTAACCTAACGAGTCACATTTACTAATAAACAATGACAAATGGTTCCCACAACGAGTCACAAGGGCTAATGAACAAGAACAAATGGTTCACACCACGAGTCACATGGACAAATGATCAAGTACAATTGTTTAACACAACGAGTCACAAGGACTAATGAACAAGGACAAGTTGGTCACACAATGAGTCACATTTACTAATAAACAAGGATAAATGGTTCACACAACAAGTCACAAGGGCTAATGAACAAGGACAAATGGTTCACACAACGAGTCACATGGACTAATGAACAAGTACAATTGTTTTAACACAACGAGTCTCAAGAACTACTGAACAAGGATAAATGGTTCACACAACGAGTCACATGGACTAATGAACAAGTACAATTGTTTTAACACAACGAGTCACTAGGACTAATGAAAAAGGACAAATGGTTCACACAATGAGTCACATGTACTAATGAACAAGTACAATTGTTTTAAGACAACGAGTCTCAAGGACTAATGAACAAGGATAAATGGTTCACACAACGAGTCACATTTACTAATAAACAATGACAATTGGTTCACACAACGAGCCACAAGGGCTAATGAACAAGGACAAATGGTTCACAAAACGAGTCACATTGACTAATGAACAAGTAAAATTGTTTTAACACAACGAGTCACAAGGACTAATAAACAAGGACAAATGGTTTACACAACGAGTCGCAAGGACTAATGAACAAGTACAATTGTTTTAACACAACGAGTAACTAGGACTAATGAACATGGACAAATGGTTCACACAACGAGTCACAGGGACTAATGAACAAGTACAATTGTTTTAACACGAGTCACTAGGACTAATGAACAAGGAGAAATGGTTCACACAATGAGTCACATGTACTAATGAACAAGTACAATTGTTTTAACACAACGAGTCACAAGGACTAATGAACAAGGATAAATGGTTCACACAACGAGTCACCTTTACTAATAAAAAAGGACAAATGGTTCACACAACGAGTCACATTGACTAATGAACAAGTACAATTGTTTAACACAACGAGTCACAAGGACTAATGAACAAGGACATATGGTTCACACAACTAGTCACATGGACTAATGAACAATTACAATTGTTTATCAAAACGAGTCACAAGGACAAATGAACTTGGACAAATGGTTCACACAACGAGTCACATGGACTAATGAACAAGTCACAAGGACTAATGAATAAGGACAAATGGTTTACACAACGAGTCACAAGGACTAATGAACAAGTAAAATTGTTTTAACACAACGAGTCACTAGGACTAATGAACAAGGGCAAATGGTTCACACAAGGAGTCACATGGACTAATGAACAAGTACAATTGTTTTAACACAACGAGTCACAAGTACTAATGAACAAGGATAAATTTTAACCTAACGAGTCACATTTACTAATAAACAATGACAAATGGTTCCCACAACGAGTCACAAGGGCTAATGAACAAGAACAAATGGTTCACACCACGAGTCACATGGACAAATGATCAAGTACAATTGTTTAACACAACGAGTCACAAGGACTAATGAACAAGGACAAGTTGGTCACACAATGAGTCACATTTACTAATAAACAAGGATAAATGGTTCACACAACAAGTCACAAGGGCTAATGAACAAGGACAAATGGTTCACACAACGAGTCACATGGACTAATGAACAAGTACAATTGTTTTAACACAACGAGTCACTAGGACTAATGAAAAAGGACAAATGGTTCACACAATGAGTCACATGTACTAATGAACAAGTACAATTGTTTTAACACAACGAGTCTCAAGGACTAATGAACAAGGATAAATGGTTCACACAACGAGTCACATTTACTAATAAACAATGACAATTGGTTCACACAACGAGCCACAAGGGCTAATGAACAAGGACAAATGGTTCACAAAACGAGTCACATTGACTAATGAACAAGTAAAATTGTTTTAACCCAACGAGTCACAAGGACTAATAAACAAGGACAAATGGTTTACACAACGAGTCGCAAGGACTAATGAACAAGTACAATTGTTTTAACACAACGAGTAACTAGGACTAATGAACAAGGACAAATGGTTCACACAACGAGTCACAGGGACTAATGAACAAGTACAATTGTTTTAACAAAACGAGTAATAAGGACTAATGAACAAGGATAAATGGTTCACACAACGAGTCACATTTACTTATAAAAAAGGACAAATGGTTCACACAACGAGTCACAACGGCTAATGAACAAGGACAAATTGTTCACACAACGAGTCACATAGACTAATGAACAAGTACAATTGTTTAACACAACGAGTCACAAGGACTAATGAACAAGAACAAATGGTTCACCCAACGAGTCACATGGACTAATGAACAAGTACAATTGTTTAACACAACGAGTCACAAGAACTAATGAACAAGGACAAATGGTTCACACAACGAGTCACATTTACTAATAAAAAAGGACAAATGGTTCACACAACGAGTCACATGGACTAATGGACAAGGACAAATGGTTTACACAATGAGTCACAAGGACAACTGAATAAGTACAATTGTTTTAACACGAGTCACTAGGACTAATGAACAAGGAGAAATGGTTCACACAATGAGTCACATGTACTAATGAACAAGTACAATTGTTTTAACACAACGAGTCACAAGGACTAATGAACAAGGATAAATGGTTCACACAACGAGTCACATTTACTAATAAAAAAGGACAAATGGTTCACACAACGAGTCACATTGACTAATGAATAAGTACAATTGTTTAACACAACGAGTCACAAGGACTAATGAACAAGGACATATGGTTCACACAACTAGTCACATGGACTAATGAACAATTACAATTGTTTATCAAAACGAGTCACAAGGACAAATGAACTTGGACAAATGGTTCACACAACGAGTCACATGGACTAATGAACAAGTCACAAGGACTAATGAATAAGGACAAATGGTTTACACAACGAGTCACAAGGACTAATGAACAAGTAAAATTGTTTTAACACAACGAGTCACTAGGACTAATGAACAAGGGCAAATGGTTCACACAAGGAGTCACATGGACTAATGAACAAGTACAATTGTTTTAACACAACGAGTCACAAGTACTAATGAACAAGGATAAATTTTAACCTAACGAGTCACATTTACTAATAAACAATGACAAATGGTTCCCACAACGAGTCACAAGGGCTAATGAACAAGAACAAATGGTTCACACCACGAGTCACATGGACAAATGATCAAGTACAATTGTTTAACACAACGAGTCACAATGACTAATGAACAAGGACAAGTTGGTCACACAATGAGTCACATTTACTAATAAACAAGGATAAATGGTTCACACAACAAGTCACAAGGGCTAATGAACAAGGACAAATGGTTCACACAACGAGTCACATGGACTAATGAACAAGTACAATTGTTTTAACACAACGAGTCACTAGGACTAATGAAAAAGGACAAATGGTTCACACAATGAGTCACATGTACTAATGAACAAGTACAATTGTTTTAACACAACGAGTCTCAAGGACTAATGAACAAGGATAAATGGTTCACACAACGAGTCACATTTACTAATAAACAATGACAATTGGTTCACACAATGAGCCACAAGGGCTAATGAACAAGGACAAATGGTTCACAAAACGAGTCACATTGACTAATGAACAAGTAAAATTGTTTTAACACAACGAGTCACAAGGACTAATAAACAAGGACAAATGGTTTACACAACGAGTCGCAAGGACTAATGAACAAGTACAATTGTTTTAACACAACGAGTAACTAGGACTAATGAACATGGACAAATGGTTCACACAACGAGTCACAGGGACTAATGAACAAGTACAATTGTTTTAACACGAGTCACTAGGACTAATGAACAAGGAGAAATGGTTCACACAATGAGTCACATGTACTAATGAACAAGTACAATTGTTTTAACACAACGAGTCACAAGGACTAATGAACAAGGATAAATGGTTCACACAACGAGTCACATTTACTAATAAAAAAGGACAAATGGGTCACACAACGAGTCACATTGACTAATGAACAAGTACAATTGTTTAACACAACGAGTCACAAGGACTAATGAACAAGGACATATGGTTCACACAACTAGTCACATGGACTAATGAACAATTACAATTGTTTATCAAAACGAGTCACAAGGACAAATGAACTTGGACAAATGGTTCACACAACGAGTCACATGGACTAATGAACAAGTCACAAGGACTAATGAATAAGGACAAATGGTTTACACAACGAGTCACAAGGACTAATGAACAAGTAAAATTGTTTTAACACAACGAGTCACTAGGACTAATGAACAAGGGCAAATGGTTCACACAAGGAGTCACATGGACTAATGAACAAGTACAATTGTTTTAACACAACGAGTCACAAGTACTAATGAACAAGGATAAATTTTAACCTAACGAGTCACATTTACTAATGAACAAGTAAAATTGTTTTAACACAACGAGTCACTAGGACTAATGAACAAGGGCAAGTGGTTCACACCACGAGTCACATGGACAAATGATCAAGTACAATTGTTTAACACAACGAGTCACAAGGACTAATGAACAAGGACAAGTTGGTCACACAATGAGTCACATTTACTAATAAACAAGGATAAATGGTTCACACAACAAGTCACAAGGGCTAATGAACAAGGACAAATGGTTCACACAACGAGTCACATGGACTAATGAACAAGTACAATTGTTTTAACACAACGAGTCACTAGGACTAATGAAAAAGGACAAATGGTTCACACAATGAGTCACATGTACTAATGAACAAGTACAATTGTTTTAACACAACGAGTCTCAAGGACTAATGAACAAGGATAAATGGTTCACACAACGAGTCACATTTACTAATAAACAATGACAATTGGTTCACACAACGAGCCACAAGGGCTAATGAACAAGGACAAATGGTTCACAAAACGAGTCACATTGACTAATGAACAAGTAAAATTGTTTTAACCCAACGAGTCACAAGGACTAATAAACAAGGACAAATGGTTTACACAACGAGTCGCAAGGACTAATGAACAAGTACAATTGTTTTAACACAACGAGTAACTAGGACTAATGAACAAGGACAAATGGTTCACACAACGAGTCACAGGGACTAATGAACAAGTACAATTGTTTTAACAAAACGAGTAATAAGGACTAATGAACAAGGATAAATGGTTCACACAACGAGTCACATTTACTTATAAAAAAGGACAAATGGTTCACACAACGAGTCACAACGGCTAATGAACAAGGACAAATTGTTCACACAACGAGTCACATAGACTAATGAACAAGTACAATTGTTTAACACAACGAGTCACAAGGACTAATGAACAAGAACAAATGGTTCACCCAACGAGTCACATGGACTAATGAACAAGTACAATTGTTTAACACAACGAGTCACAAGAACTAATGAACAAGGACAAATGGTTCACACAACGAGTCACATTTACTAATAAAAAAGGACAAATGGTTCACACAACGAGTCACATGGACTAATGGACAAGGACAAATGGTTTACACAATGAGTCACAAGGACAACTGAATAAGTACAATTGTTTTAACACGAGTCACTAGGACTAATGAACAAGGAGAAATGGTTCACACAATGAGTCACATGTACTAATGAACAAGTACAATTGTTTTAACACAACGAGTCACAAGGACTAATGAACAAGGATAAATGGTTCACACAACGAGTCACATTTACTAATAAAAAAGGACAAATGGTTCACACAACGAGTCACATTGACTAATGAATAAGTACAATTGTTTAACACAACGAGTCACAAGGACTAATGAACAAGGACATATGGTTCACACAACTAGTCACATGGACTAATGAACAATTACAATTGTTTATCAAAACGAGTCACAAGGACAAATGAACTTGGACAAATGGTTCACACAACGAGTCACATGGACTAATGAACAAGTCACAAGGACTAATGAATAAGGACAAATGGTTTACACAACGAGTCACAAGGACTAATGAACAAGTAAAATTGTTTTAACACAACGAGTCACTAGGACTAATGAACAAGGGCAAATGGTTCACACAAGGAGTCACATGGACTAATGAACAAGTACAATTGTTTTAACACAACGAGTCACAAGTACTAATGAACAAGGATAAATTTTAACCTAACGAGTCACATTTACTAATAAACAATGACAAATGGTTCCCACAACGAGTCACAAGGGCTAATGAACAAGAACAAATGGTTCACACCACGAGTCACATGGACAAATGATCAAGTACAATTGTTTAACACAACGAGTCACAAGGACTAATGAACAAGGACAAGTTGGTCACACAATGAGTCACATTTACTAATAAACAAGGATAAATGGTTCACACAACAAGTCACAAGGGCTAATGAACAAGGACAAATGGTTCACACAACGAGTCACATGGACTAATGAACAAGTACAATTGTTTTAACACAACGAGTCACTAGGACTAATGAAAAAGGACAAATGGTTCACACAATGAGTCACATGTACTAATGAACAAGTACAATTGTTTTAACACAACGAGTCTCAAGGACTAATGAACAAGGATAAATGGTTCACACAACGAGTCACATTTACTAATAAACAATGACAATTGGTTCACACAACGAGCCACAAGGGCTAATGAACAAGGACAAATGGTTCACAAAACGAGTCACATTGACTAATGAACAAGTAAAATTGTTTTAACACAACGAGTCACAAGGACTAATAAACAAGGACAAATGGTTTACACAACGAGTCGCAAGGACTAATGAACAAGTACAATTGTTTTAACACAACGAGTAACTAGGACTAATGAACATGGACAAATGGTTCACACAACGAGTCACAGGGACTAATGAACAAGTACAATTGTTTTAACACGAGTCACTAGGACTAATGAACAAGGAGAAATGGTTCACACAATGAGTCACATGTACTAATGAACAAGTACAATTGTTTTAACACAACGAGTCACAAGGACTAATGAACAAGGATAAATGGTTCACACAACGAGTCACATTTACTAATAAAAAAGGACAAATGGTTCACACAACGAGTCACATTGACTAATGAACAAGTACAATTGTTTAACACAACGAGTCACAAGGACTAATGAACAAGGACATATGGTTCACACAACTAGTCACATGGACTAATGAACAATTACAATTGTTTATCAAAACGAGTCACAAGGACAAATGAACTTGGACAAATGGTTCACACAACGAGTCACATGGACTAATGAACAAGTCACAAGGACTAATGAATAAGGACAAATGGTTTACACAACGAGTCACAAGGACTAATGAAAAAGTAAAATTGTTTTAACACAACGAGTCACTAGGACTAATGAACAAGGGCAAATGGTTCACACAAGGAGTCACATGGACTAATGAACAAGTACAATTGTTTTAACACAACGAGTCACAAGTACTAATGAACAAGGATAAATTGTAACCTAACGAGTCACATTTACTAATAAACAATGACAAATGGTTCCCACAACGAGTCACAAGGGCTAATGAACAAGAACAAATGGTTCACACCACGAGTCACATGGACAAATGATCAAGTACAATTGTTTAACACAACGAGTCACAAGGACTAATGAACAAGGACAAGTTGGTCACACAATGAGTCACATTTACTAATAAACAAGGATAAATGGTTCACACAACAAGTCACAAGGGCTAATGAACAAGGACAAATGGTTCACACAACGAGTCACATGGACTAATGAACAAGTACAATTGTTTTAACACAACGAGTCACTAGGACTAATGAAAAAGGACAAATGGTTCACACAATGAGTCACATGTACTAATGAACAAGTACAATTGTTTTAACACAACGAGTCTCAAGGACTAATGAACAAGGATAAATGGTTCACACAACGAGTCACATTTACTAATAAACAATGACAATTGGTTCACACAACGAGCCACAAGGGCTAATGAACAAGGACAAATGGTTCACAAAACGAGTCACATTGACTAATGAACAAGTAAAATTGTTTTAACACAACGAGTCACAAGGACTAATAAACAAGGACAAATGGTTTACACAACGAGTCGCAAGGACTAATGAACAAGTACAATTGTTTTAACACAACGAGTAACTAGGACTAATGAACATGGACAAATGGTTCACACAACGAGTCACAGGGACTAATGAACAAGTACAATTGTTTTAACACGAGTCACTAGGACTAATGAACAAGGAGAAATGGTTCACACAATGAGTCACATGTACTAATGAACAAGTACAATTGTTTTAACACAACGAGTCACAAGGACTAATGAACAAGGATAAATGGTTCACACAACGAGTCACATTTACTAATAAAAAAGGACAAATGGTTCACACAACGAGTCACATTGACTAATGAACAAGTACAATTGTTTAACACAACGAGTCACAAGGACTAATGAACAAGGACATATGGTTCACACAACTAGTCACATGGACTAATGAACAATTACAATTGTTTATCAAAACGAGTCACAAGGACAAATGAACTTGGACAAATGGTTCACACAACGAGTCACATGGACTAATGAACAAGTCACAAGGACTAATGAATAAGGACAAATGGTTTACACAACGAGTCACAAGGACTAATGAACAAGTAAAATTGTTTTAACACAACGAGTCACTAGGACTAATGAACAAGGGCAAATGGTTCACACAAGGAGTCACATGGACTAATGAACAAGTACAATTGTTTTAACACAACGAGTCACAAGTACTAATGAACAAGGATAAATTTTAACCTAACGAGTCACATTTACTAATAAACAATGACAAATGGTTCCCACAACGAGTCACAAGGGCTAATGAACAAGAACAAATGGTTCACACCACGAGTCACATGGACAAATGATCAAGTACAATTGTTTAACACAACGAGTCACAAGGACTAATGAACAAGGACAAGTTGGTCACACAATGAGTCACATTTACTAATAAACAAGGATAAATGGTTCACACAACAAGTCACAAGGGCTAATGAACAAGGACAAATGGTTCACACAACGAGTCACATGGACTAATGAACAAGTACAATTGTTTTAACACAACGAGTCACTAGGACTAATGAAAAAGGACAAATGGTTCACACAATGAGTCACATGTACTAATGAACAAGTACAATTGTTTTAACACAACGAGTCTCAAGGACTAATGAACAAGGATAAATGGTTCACACAACGAGTCACATTTACTAATAAACAATGACAATTGGTTCACACAACGAGCCACAAGGGCTAATGAACAAGGACAAATGGTTCACAAAACGAGTCACATTGACTAATGAACAAGTAAAATTGTTTTAACCCAACGAGTCACAAGGACTAATAAACAAGGACAAATGGTTTACACAACGAGTCGCAAGGACTAATGAACAAGTACAATTGTTTTAACACAACGAGTAACTAGGACTAATGAACAAGGACAAATGGTTCACACAACGAGTCACAGGGACTAATGAACAAGTACAATTGTTTTAACAAAACGAGTAATAAGGACTAATGAACAAGGATAAATGGTTCACACAACGAGTCACATTTACTTATAAAAAAGGACAAATGGTTCACACAACGAGTCACAACGGCTAATGAACAAGGACAAATTGTTCACACAACGAGTCACATAGACTAATGAACAAGTACAATTGTTTAACACAACGAGTCACAAGGACTAATGAACAAGAACAATTGGTTCACCCAACGAGTCACATGGACTAATGAACAAGTACAATTGTTTAACACAACGAGTCACAAGAACTAATGAACAAGGACAAATGGTTCACACAACGAGTCACATTTACTAATAAAAAAGGACAAATGGTTCACACAACGAGTCACATGGACTAATGGACAAGGACAAATGGTTTACACAATGAGTCACAAGGACAACTGAATAAGTACAATTGTTTTAACACGAGTCACTAGGACTAATGAACAAGGAGAAATGGTTCACACAATGAGTCACATGTACTAATGAACAAGTACAATTGTTTTAACACAACGAGTCACAAGGACTAATGAACAAGGATAAATGGTTCACACAACGAGTCACATTTACTAATAAAAAAGGACAAATGGTTCACACAACGAGTCACATTGACTAATGAATAAGTACAATTGTTTAACACAACGAGTCACAAGGACTAATGAACAAGGACATATGGTTCACACAACTAGTCACATGGACTAATGAACAATTACAATTGTTTATCAAAACGAGTCACAAGGACAAATGAACTTGGACAAATGGTTCACACAACGAGTCACATGGACTAATGAACAAGTCACAAGGACTAATGAATAAGGACAAATGGTTTACACAACGAGTCACAAGGACTAATGAACAAGTAAAATTGTTTTAACACAACGAGTCACTAGGACTAATGAACAAGGGCAAATGGTTCACACAAGGAGTCACATGGACTAATGAACAAGTACAATTGTTTTAACACAACGAGTCACAAGTACTAATGAACAAGGATAAATTTTAACCTAACGAGTCACATTTACTAATAAACAATGACAAATGGTTCCCACAACGAGTCACAAGGGCTAATGAACAAGAACAAATGGTTCACACCACGAGTCACATGGACAAATGATCAAGTACAATTGTTTAACACAACGAGTCACAAGGACTAATGAACAAGGACAAGTTGGTCACACAATGAGTCACATTTACTAATAAACAAGGATAAATGGTTCACACAACAAGTCACAAGGGCTAATGAACAAGGACAAATGGTTCACACAACGAGTCACATGGACTAATGAACAAGTACAATTGTTTTAACACAACGAGTCACTAGGACTAATGAAAAAGGACAAATGGTTCACACAATGAGTCACATGTACTAATGAACAAGTACAATTGTTTTAAAACAACGAGTCTCAAGGACTAATGAACAAGGATAAATGGTTCACACAACGAGTCACATTTAATAATAAACAATGACAATTGGTTCACACAACGAGCCACAAGGGCTAATGAACAAGGACAAATGGTTCACAAAACGAGTCACATTGACTAATGAACAAGTAAAATTGTTTTAACACAACGAGTCACAAGGACTAATAAACAAGGACAAATGGTTTACACAACGAGTCGCAAGGACTAATGAACAAGTACAATTGTTTTAACACAACGAGTAACTAGGACTAATGAACATGGACAAATGGTTCACACAACGAGTCACAGGGACTAATGAACAAGTACAATTGTTTTAACACGAGTCACTAGGACTAATGAACAAGGAGAAATGGTTCACACAATGAGTCACATGTACTAATGAACAAGTACAATTGTTTTAACACAACGAGTCACAAGGACTAATGAACAAGGATAAATGGTTCACACAACGAGTCACATTTACTAATAAAAAAGGACAAATGGTTCACACAACGAGTCACATTGACTAATGAACAAGTACAATTGTTTAACACAACGAGTCACAAGGACTAATGAACAAGGACATATGGTTCACACAACTAGTCACATGGACTAATGAACAATTACAATTGTTTATCAAAACGAGTCACAAGGACAAATGAACTTGGACAAATGGTTCACACAACGAGTCACATGGACTAATGAACAAGTCACAAGGACTAATGAATAAGGACAAATGGTTTACACAACGAGTCACAAGGACTAATGAACAAGTAAAATTGTTTTAACACAACGAGTCACTAGGACTAATGAACAAGGGCAAATGGTTCACACAAGGAGTCACATGGACTAATGAACAAGTACAATTGTTTTAACACAACGAGTCACAAGTACTAATGAACAAGGATAAATTTTAACCTAACGAGTCACATTTACTAATAAACAATGACAAATGGTTCCCACAACGAGTCACAAGGGCTAATGAACAAGAACAAATGGTTCACACCACGAGTCACATGGACAAATGATCAAGTACAATTGTTTAACACAACGAGTCACAAGGACTAATGAACAAGGACAAGTTGGTCACACAATGAGTCACATTTACTAATAAACAAGGATAAATGGTTCACACAACAAGTCACAAGGGCTAATGAACAAGGACAAATGGTTCACACAACGAGTCACATGGACTAATGAACAAGTACAATTGTTTTAACACAACGAGTCACTAGGACTAATGAAAAAGGACAAATGGTTCACACAATGAGTCACATGTACTAATGAACAAGTACAATTGTTTTAACACAACGAGTCTCAAGGACTAATGAACAAGGATAAATGGTTCACACAACGAGTCACATTTACTAATAAACAATGACAATTGGTTCACACAACGAGCCACAAGGGCTAATGAACAAGGACAAATGGTTCACAAAACGAGTCACATTGACTAATGAACAAGTAAAATTGTTTTAACCCAACGAGTCACAAGGACTAATAAACAAGGACAAATGGTTTACACAACGAGTCGCAAGGACTAATGAACAAGTACAATTGTTTTAACACAACGAGTAACTAGGACTAATGAACAAGGACAAATGGTTCACACAACGAGTCACAGGGACTAATGAACAAGTACAATTGTTTTAACAAAACGAGTAATAAGGACTAATGAACAAGGATAAATGGTTCACACAACGAGTCACATTTACTTATAAAAAAGGACAAATGGTTCACACAACGAGTCACAACGGCTAATGAACAAGGACAAATTGTTCACACAACGAGTCACATAGACTAATGAACAAGTACAATTGTTTAACACAACGAGTCACAAGGACTAATGAACAAGAACAATTGGTTCACCCAACGAGTCACATGGACTAATGAACAAGTACAATTGTTTAACACAACGAGTCACAAGAACTAATGAACAAGGACAAATGGTTCACACAACGAGTCACATTTACTAATAAAAAAGGACAAATGGTTCACACAACGAGTCACATGGACTAATGGACAAGGACAAATGGTTTACACAATGAGTCACAAGGACAATCGAATAAGTACAATTGTTTTAACACGAGTCACTAGGACTAATGAACAAGGAGAAATGGTTCACACAATGAGTCACATGTACTAATGAACAAGTACAATTGTTTTAACACAACGAGTCACAAGGACTAATGAACAAGGATAAATGGTTCACACAACGAGTCACATTTACTAATAAAAAAGGACAAATGGTTCACACAACGAGTCACATTGACTAATGAATAAGTACAATTGTTTAACACAACGAGTCACAAGGACTAATGAACAAGGACATATGGTTCACACAACTAGTCACATGGACTAATGAACAATTACAATTGTTTATCAAAACGAGTCACAAGGACAAATGAACTTGGACAAATGGTTCACACAACGAGTCACATGGACTAATGAACAAGTCACAAGGACTAATGAATAAGGACAAATGGTTTACACAACGAGTCACAAGGACTAATGAACAAGTAAAATTGTTTTAACACAACGAGTCACTAGGACTAATGAACAAGGGCAAATGGTTCACACAAGGAGTCACATGGACTAATGAACAAGTACAATTGTTTTAACACAACGAGTCACAAGTACTAATGAACAAGGATAAATTTTAACCTAACGAGTCACATTTACTAATAAACAATGACAAATGGTTCCCACAACGAGTCACAAGGGCTAATGAACAAGAACAAATGGTTCACACCACGAGTCACATGGACAAATGATCAAGTACAATTGTTTAACACAACGAGTCACAAGGACTAATGAACAAGGACAAGTTGGTCACACAATGAGTCACATTTACTAATAAACAAGGATAAATGGTTCACACAACAAGTCACAAGGGCTAATGAACAAGGACAAATGGTTCACACAACGAGTCACATGGACTAATGAACAAGTACAATTGTTTTAACACAACGAGTCACTAGGACTAATGAAAAAGGACAAATGGTTCACACAATGAGTCACATGTACTAATGAACAAGTACAATTGTTTTAAAACAACGAGTCTCAAGGACTAATGAACAAGGATAAATGGTTCACACAACGAGTCACATTTAATAATAAACAATGACAATTGGTTCACACAACGAGCCACAAGGGCTAATGAACAAGGACAAATGGTTCACAAAACGAGTCACATTGACTAATGAACAAGTAAAATTGTTTTAACACAACGAGTCACAAGGACTAATAAACAAGGACAAATGGTTTACACAACGAGTCGCAAGGACTAATGAACAAGTACAATTGTTTTAACACAACGAGTAACTAGGACTAATGAACAAGGACAAATGGTTCACACAACGAGTCACAGGGACTAATGAACAAGTACAATTGTTTTAACAAAACGAGTAACAAGGACTAATGAACAAGGATAAATGGTTCACACAACGAGTCACATTTACTTATAAAAAAGGACAAATGGTTCACACAACGAGTCACAACGGCTAATGAACAAGGACAAATTGTTCACACAACGAGTCACATAGACTAATGAACAAGTACAATTGTTTAACACAACGAGTCACAAGGACTAATGAACAAGAACAAATGGTTCACCCAACGAGTCACATGGACTAATGAACAAGTACAATTGTTTAACACAACGAGTCACAAGAACTAATGAACAAGGACAAATGGTTCACACAACGAGTCACATTTACTAATAAAAAAGGACAAATGGTTCACACAACGAGTCACATGGACTAATGGACAAGGACAAATGGTTTACACAATGAGTCACAAGGACAACTGAATAAGTACAATTGTTTTAACACGAGTCACTAGGACTAATGAACAAGGAGAAATGGTTCACACAATGAGTCACATGTACTAATGAACAAGTACAATTGTTTTAACACAACGAGTCACAAGGACTAATGAACAAGGATAAATGGTTCACACAACGAGTCACATTTACTAATAAAAAAGGACAAATGGTTCACACAACGAGTCACATTGACTAATGAATAAGTACAATTGTTTAACACAACGAGTCACAAGGACTAATGAACAAGGACATATGGTTCACACAACTAGTCACATGGACTAATTAACAATTACAATTGTTTATCAAAACGAGTCACAAGGACAAATGAACTTGGACAAATGGTTCACACAACGAGTCACATGGATTAATGAACAAGTCACAAGGACTAATGAATAAGGACAAATGGTTTACACAACGAGTCACAAGGACTAATGAACAAGTAAAATTGTTTTAACACAACGAGTCACTAGGACTAATGAACAAGGGCAAATGGTTCACACAAGGAGTCACATGGACTAATGAACAAGTACAATTGTTTTAACACAACGAGTCACAAGTACTAATGAACAAGGATAAATTTTAACCTAACGAGTCACATTTACTAATAAACAATGACAAATGGTTCCCACAACGAGTCACAAGGGCTAATGAACAAGAACAAATGGTTCACACCACGAGTCACATGGACAAATGATCAAGTACAATTGTTTAACACAACGAGTCACAAGGACTAATGAACAAGGACAAGTTGGTCACACAATGAGTCACATTTACTAATAAACAAGGATAAATGGTTCACACAACAAGTCACAAGGGCTAATGAACAAGGACAAATGGTTCACACAACGAGTCACATGGACTAATGAACAAGTACAATTGTTTTAACACAACGAGTCACTAGGACTAATGAAAAAGGACAAATGGTTCACACAATGAGTCACATGTACTAATGAACAAGTACAATTGTTTTAAGACAACGAGTCTCAAGGACTAATGAACAAGGATAAATGGTTCACACAACGAGTCACATGGACTAATGAACAAGTACAATTGTTTTAACACAACGAGTCACTAGGACTAATGAAAAAGGACAAATGGTTCACACAATGAGTCACATGTACTAATGAACAAGTACAATTGTTTTAAGACAACGAGTCTCAAGGACTAATGAACAAGGATAAATGGTTCACACAACGAGTCACATTTACTAATAAACAATGACAATTGGTTCACACAACGAGCCACAAGGGCTAATGAACAAGGACAAATGGTTCACAAAACGAGTCACATTGACTAATGAACAAGTAAAATTGTTTTAACACAACGAGTCACAAGGACTAATAAACAAGGACAAATGGTTTACACAACGAGTCGCAAGGACTAATGAACAAGTACAATTGTTTTAACACAACGAGTAACTAGGACTAATGAACATGGACAAATGGTTCACACAACGAGTCACAGGGACTAATGAACAAGTACAATTGTTTTAACACGAGTCACTAGGACTAATGAACAAGGAGAAATGGTTCACACAATGAGTCACATGTACTAATGAACAAGTACAATTGTTTTAACACAACGAGTCACAAGGACTAATGAACAAGGATAAATGGTTCACACAACGAGTCACATTTACTAATAAAAAAGGACAAATGGTTCACACAACGAGTCACATTGACTAATGAACAAGTACAATTGTTTAACACAACGAGTCACAAGGACTAATGAACAAGGACATATGGTTCACACAACTAGTCACATGGACTAATGAACAATTACAATTGTTTATCAAAACGAGTCACAAGGACAAATGAACTTGGACAAATGGTTCACACAACGAGTCACATGGACTAATGAACAAGTCACAAGGACTAATGAATAAGGACAAATGGTTTACACAACGAGTCACAAGGACTAATGAACAAGTAAAATTGTTTTAACACAACGAGTCACTAGGACTAATGAACAAGGGCAAATGGTTCACACAAGGAGTCACATGGACTAATGAACAAGTACAATTGTTTTAACACAACGAGTCACAAGTACTAATGAACAAGGATAAATTTTAACCTAACGAGTCACATTTACTAATAAACAATGACAAATGGTTCCCACAACGAGTCACAAGGGCTAATGAACAAGAACAAATGGTTCACACCACGAGTCACATGGACAAATGATCAAGTACAATTGTTTAACACAACGAGTCACAAGGACTAATGAACAAGGACAAGTTGGTCACACAATGAGTCACATTTACTAATAAACAAGGATAAATGGTTCACACAACAAGTCACAAGGGCTAATGAACAAGGACAAATGGTTCACACAACGAGTCACATGGACTAATGAACAAGTACAATTGTTTTAACACAACGAGTCACTAGGACTAATGAAAAAGGACAAATGGTTCACACAATGAGTCACATGTACTAATGAACAAGTACAATTGTTTTAACACAACGAGTCTCAAGGACTAATGAACAAGGATAAATGGTTCACACAACGAGTCACATTTACTAATAAACAATGACAATTGGTTCACACAACGAGCCACAAGGGCTAATGAACAAGGACAAATGGTTCACAAAACGAGTCACATTGACTAATGAACAAGTAAAATTGTTTTAACCCAACGAGTCACAAGGACTAATAAACAAGGACAAATGGTTTACACAACGAGTCGCAAGGACTAATGAACAAGTACAATTGTTTTAACACAACGAGTAACTAGGACTAATGAACAAGGACAAATGGTTCACACAACGAGTCACAGGGACTAATGAACAAGTACAATTGTTTTAACAAAACGAGTAATAAGGACTAATGAACAAGGATAAATGGTTCACACAACGAGTCACATTTACTTATAAAAAAGGACAAATGGTTCACACAACGAGTCACAACGGCTAATGAACAAGGACAAATTGTTCACACAACGAGTCACATAGACTAATGAACAAGTACAATTGTTTAACACAACGAGTCACAAGGACTAATGAACAAGAACAAATGGTTCACCCAACGAGTCACATGGACTAATGAACAAGTACAATTGTTTAAAACAACGAGTCACAAGGACTAATGAACAAGGACAAATGGTTCACACAACGAGTCACATTTACTAATAAAAAAGGACAAATGGTTCACACAACGAGTCACATGGACTAATGGACAAGGACAAATGGTTTACACAATGAGTCACAAGGACAACTGAATAAGTACAATTGTTTTAACACGAGTCACTAGGACTAATGAACAAGGAGAAATGGTTCACACAATGAGTCACATGTACTAATGAACAAGTACAATTGTTTTAACACAACGAGTCACAAGGACTAATGAACAAGGATAAATGGTTCACACAACGAGTCACATTTACTAATAAAAAAGGACAAATGGTTCACAGAACGAGTCACATTGACTAATGAATAAGTACAATTGTTTAACACAACGAGTCACAAGGACTAATGAACAAGGACATATGGTTCACACAACTAGTCACATGGACTAATGAACAATTACAATTGTTTATCAAAACGAGTCACAAGGACAAATGAACTTGGACAAATGGTTCACACAACGAGTCACATGGACTAATGAACAAGTCACAAGGACTAATGAATAAGGACAAATGGTTTACACAACGAGTCACAAGGACTAATGAACAAGTAAAATTGTTTTAACACAACGAGTCACTAGGACTAATGAACAAGGGCAAATGGTTCACACAAGGAGTCACATGGACTAATGAACAAGTACAATTGTTTTAACACAACGAGTCACAAGTACTAATGAACAAGGATAAATTTTAACCTAACGAGTCACATTTACTAATAAACAATGACAAATGGTTCCCACAACGAGTCACAAGGGCTAATGAACAAGAACAAATGGTTCACACCACGAGTCACATGGACAAATGATCAAGTACAATTGTTTAACACAACGAGTCACAAGGACTAATGAACAAGGACAAGTTGGTCACACAATGAGTCACATTTACTAATAAACAAGGATAAATGGTTCACACAACAAGTCACAAGGGCTAATGAACAAGGACAAATGGTTCACACAACGAGTCACATGGACTAATGAACAAGTACAATTGTTTTAACACAACGAGTCACTAGGACTAATGAAAAAGGACAAATGGTTCACACAATGAGTCACATGTACTAATGAACAAGTACAATTGTTTTAAAACAACGAGTCTCAAGGACTAATGAACAAGGATAAATGGTTCACACAACGAGTCACATTTAATAATAAACAATGACAATTGGTTCACACAACGAGCCACAAGGGCTAATGAACAAGGACAAATGGTTCACAAAACGAGTCACATTGACTAATGAACAAGTAAAATTGTTTTAACACAACGAGTCACAAGGACTAATAAACAAGGACAAATGGTTTACACAACGAGTCGCAAGGACTAATGAACAAGTACAATTGTTTTAACACAACGAGTAACTAGGACTAATGAACAAGGACAAATGGTTCACACAACGAGTCACAGGGACTAATGAACAAGTACAATTGTTTTAACAAAACGAGTAACAAGGACTAATGAACAAGGATAAATGGTTCACACAACGAGTCACATTTACTTATAAAAAAGGACAAATGGTTCACACAACGAGTCACAACGGCTAATGAACAAGGACAAATTGTTCACACAACGAGTCACATAGACTAATGAACAAGTACAATTGTTTAACACAACGAGTCACAAGGACTAATGAACAAGAACAAATGGTTCACCCAACGAGTCACATGGACTAATGAACAAGTACAATTGTTTAACACAACGAGTCACAAGAACTAATGAACAAGGACAAATGGTTCACACAACGAGTCACATTTACTAATAAAAAAGGACAAATGGTTCACACAACGAGTCACATGGACTAATGGACAAGGACAAATGGTTTACACAACGAGTCACAAGGACAATGAATAAGTACAATTGTTTTAACACGAGTCACTAGGACTAATGAACAAGGAGAAATGGTTCACACAATGAGTCACATGTACTAATGAACAAGTACAATTGTTTTAACACAACGAGTCACAAGGACTAATGAACAAGGATAAATGGTTCACACAACGAGTCACATTTACTAATAAAAAAGGACAAATGGTTCACACAACGAGTCACATTGACTAATGAACAAGTACAATTGTTTAACACAACGAGTCACAAGGACTAATGAACAAGGACATATGGTTCACACAACTAGTCACATGGACTAATGAACAATTACAATTGTTTATCAAAACGAGTCACAAGGACAAATGAACTTGGACAAATGGTTCACACAACGAGTCACATGGACTATTGAACAAGTCACAAGGACTAATGAATAAGGACAAATGGTTTACACAACGAGTCACAAGGACTAATGAACAAGTAAAATTGTTTTAACACAACGAGTCACTAGGACTAATGAACAAGGGCAAATGGTTCACACAAGGAGTCACATGGACTAATGAACAAGTACAATTGTTTTAACACAACGAGTCACAAGTACTAATGAACAAGGATAAATTTTAAAATAACGAGTCACATTTACTAATAAACAATGACAAATGGTTCCCACAACGAGTCACAAGGGCTAATGAACAAGAACAAATGGTTCACACCACGAGTCACATGGACAAATGATCAAGTACAATTGTTTAACACAACGAGTCACAAGGACTAATGAACAAGGACAAGTTGGTCACACAATGAGTCACATTTACTAATAAACAAGGATAAATGGTTCACACAACAAGTCACAAGGGCTAATGAACAAGGACAAATGGTTCACACAACGAGTCACATGGACTAATGAACAAGTACAATTGTTTTAACACAACGAGTCACTAGGACTAATGAAAAAGGACAAATGGTTCACACAATGAGTCACATGTACTAATGAACAAGTACAATTGTTTTAACACAACGAGTCTCAAGGACTAATGAACAAGGATAAATGGTTCACACAACGAGTCACATTTACTAATAAACAATGACAATTGGTTCACACAACGAGCCACAAGGGCTAATGAACAAGGACAAATGGTTCACAAAACGAGTCACATTGACTAATGAACAAGTAAAATTGTTTTAACCCAACGAGTCACAAGGACTAATAAACAAGGACAAATGGTTTACACAACGAGTCGCAAGGACTAATGAACAAGTACAATTGTTTTAACACAACGAGTAACTAGGACTAATGAACAAGGACAAATGGTTCACACAACGAGTCACAGGGACTAATGAACAAGTACAATTGTTTTAACAAAACGAGTAACAAGGACTAATGAACAAGGATAAATGGTTCACACAACGAGTCACATTTACTTATAAAAAAGGACAAATGGTTCTCACAACGAGTCACAACGGCTAATGAACAAGGACAAATTGTTCACACAACGAGTCACATAGACTAATGAACAAGTACAATTGTTTAACACAACGAGTCACAAGGACTAATGAACAAGAACAAATGGTTCACCCAACGAGTCACATGGACTAATGAACAAGTACAATTGTTTAACACAACGAGTCACAAGAACTAATGAACAAGGACAAATGGTTCACACAACGAGTCACATTTACTAATAAAAAAGGACAAATGGTTCACACAACGAGTCACATGGACTAATGGACAAGGACAAATGGTTTACACAACGAGTCACAAGGACAATGAATAAGTACAATTGTTTTAACACGAGTCACTAGGACTAATGAACAAGGAGAAATGGTTCACACAATGAGTCACATGTACTAATGAACAAGTACAATTGTTTTAACACAACGAGTCACAAGGACTAATGAACAAGGATAAATGGTTCACACAACGAGTCACATTTACTAATAAAAAAGGACAAATGGTTCACACAACGAGTCACATTGACTAATGAACAAGTACAATTGTTTAACACAACGAGTCACAAGGACTAATGAACAAGGACATATGGTTCACACAACTAGTCACATGGACTAATGAACAATTACAATTGTTTATCAAAACGAGTCACAAGGACAAATGAACTTGGACAAATGGTTCACACAACGAGTCACATGGACTATTGAACAAGTCACAAGGACTAATGAATAAGGACAAATGGTTTACACAACGAGTCACAAGGACTAATGAACAAGTAAAATTGTTTTAACACAACGAGTCACTAGGACTAATGAACAAGGGCAAATGGTTTACACAAGGAGTCACATGGACTAATGAACAAGTACAATTGTTTTAACACAACGAGTCACAAGTACTAATGAACAAGGATAAATTTTAACCTAACGAGTCACATTTACTAATAAACAATGACAAATGGTTCCCACAACGAGTCACAAGGGCTAATGAACAAGAACAAATGGTTCACACCACGAGTCACATGGACAAATGATCAAGTACAATTGTTTAACACAACGAGTCACAAGGACTAATGAACAAGGACAAGTTGGTCACACAATGAGTCACATTTACTAATAAACAAGGATAAATGGTTCACACAACAAGTCACAAGGGCTAATGAACAAGGACAAATGGTTCACACAACGAGTCACATGGACTAATGAACAAGTACAATTGTTTTAACACAACGAGTCACTAGGACTAATGAAAAAGGACAAATGGTTCACACAATGAGTCACATGTACTAATGAACAAGTACAATTGTTTTAACACAACGAGTCTCAAGGACTAATGAACAAGGATAAATGGTTCACACAACGAGTCACATTTACTAATAAACAATGACAATTGGTTCACACAACGAGCCACAAGGGCTAATGAACAAGGACAAATGGTTCACAAAACGAGTCACATTGACTAATGAACAAGTAAAATTGTTTTAACCCAACGAGTCACAAGGACTAATAAACAAGGACAAATGGTTTACACAACGAGTCGCAAGGACTAATGAACAAGTACAATTGTTTTAACACAACGAGTAACTAGGACTAATGAACAAGGACAAATGGTTCACACAACGAGTCACAGGGACTAATGAACAAGTACAATTGTTTTAACAAAACGAGTAACAAGGACTAATGAACAAGGATAAATGGTTCACACAACGAGTCACATTTACTTATAAAAAAGGACAAATGGTTCTCACAACGAGTCACAACGGCTAATGAACAAGGACAAATTGTTCACACAACGAGTCACATAGACTAATGAACAAGTACAATTGTTTAACACAACGAGTCACAAGGACTAATGAACAAGAACAAATGGTTCACCCAACGAGTCACATGGACTAATGAACAAGTACAATTGTTTAACACAACGAGTCACAAGAACTAATGAACAAGGACAAATGGTTCACACAACGAGTCACATTTACTAATAAAAAAGGACAAATGGTTCACACAACGAGTCACATGGACTAATGGACAAGGACAAATGGTTTACACAACGAGTCACAAGGACAATGAATAAGTACAATTGTTTTAACACGAGTCACTAGGACTAATGAACAAGGAGAAATGGTTCACACAATGAGTCACATGTACTAATGAACAAGTACAATTGTTTTAACACAACGAGTCACAAGGACTAATGAACAAGGATAAATGGTTCACACAACGAGTCACATTTACTAATAAAAAAGGACAAATGGTTCACACAACGAGTCACATTGACTAATGAACAAGTACAATTGTTTAACACAACGAGTCACAAGGACTAATGAACAAGGACATATGGTTCACACAACTAGTCACATGGACTAATGAACAATTACAATTGTTTATCAAAACGAGTCACAAGGACAAATGAACTTGGACAAATGGTTCACACAACGAGTCACATGGACTATTGAACAAGTCACAAGGACTAATGAATAAGGACAAATGGTTTACACAACGAGTCACAAGGACTAATGAACAAGTAAAATTGTTTTAACACAACGAGTCACTAGGACTAATGAACAAGGGCAAATGGTTTACACAAGGAGTCACATGGACTAATGAACAAGTACAATTGTTTTAACACAACGAGTCACAAGTACTAATGAACAAGGATAAATTTTAACCTAACGAGTCACATTTACTAATAAACAATGACAAATGGTTCCCACAACGAGTCACAAGGGCTAATGAACAAGAACAAATGGTTCACACCACGAGTCACATGGACAAATGATCAAGTACAATTGTTTAACACAACGAGTCACAAGGACTAATGAACAAGGACAAGTTGGTCACACAATGAGTCACATTTACTAATAAACAAGGATAAATGGTTCACACAACAAGTCACAAGGGCTAATGAACAAGGACAAATGGTTCACACAACGAGTCACATGGACTAATGAACAAGTACAATTGTTTTAACACAACGAGTCACTAGGACTAATGAAAAAGGACAAATGGTTCACACAATGAGTCACATGTACTAATGAACAAGTACAATTGTTTTAACACAACGAGTCTCAAGGACTAATGAACAAGGATAAATGGTTCACACAACGAGTCACATTTACTAATAAACAATGACAATTGGTTCACACAACGAGCCACAAGGGCTAATGAACAAGGACAAATGGTTCACAAAAAGAGTCACATTGACTAATGAACAAGTAAAATTGTTTTAACCCAACGAGTCACAAGGACTAATAAACAAGGACAAATGGTTTACACAACGAGTCGCAAGGACTAATGAACAAGTACAATTGTTTTAACACAACGAGTAACTAGGACTAATGAACAAGGACAAATGGTTCACACAACGAGTCACAGGGACTAATGAACAAGTACAATTGTTTTAACAAAACGAGTAACAAGGACTAATGAACAAGGATAAATGGTTCACACAACGAGTCACATTTACTTATAAAAAAGGACAAATGGTTCTCACAACGAGTCACAACGGCTAATGAACAAGGACAAATTGTTCACACAACGAGTCACATAGACTAATGAACAAGTACAATTGTTTAACACAACGAGTCACAAGGACTAATGAACAAGAACAAATGGTTCACCCAACGAGTCACATGGACTAATGAACAAGTACAATTGTTTAACACAACGAGTCACAAGAACTAATGAACAAGGACAAATGGTTCACACAACGAGTCACATTTACTAATAAAAAAGGACAAATGGTTCACACAACGAGTCACATGGACTAATGGACAAGGACAAATGGTTTACACAACGAGTCACAAGGACAACTGAATAAGTACAATTGTTTTAACACGAGTCACTAGGACTAATGAACAAGGAGAAATGGTTCACACAATGAGTCACATGTACTAATGAACAAGTACAATTGTTTTAACACAACGAGTCACAAGGACTAATGAACAAGGATAAATGGTTCACACAACGAGTCACATTTACTAATAAAAAAGGACAAATGGTTCACACAACGAGTCATATTGACTAATGAATAAGTACAATTGTTTAACACAACGAGTCACAAGGACTAATGAACAAGGACATATGATTCACACAACTAGTCACATGGACTAATGAACAATTACAATTGTTTATCAAAACGAGTCACAAGGACAAATGAACTTGGACAAATGGTTCACACAACGAGTCACATGGACTAATGAACAAGTCACAAGGACTAATGAATAAGGACAAATGGTTTACACAACGAGTCACAAGGACTAATGAACAAGTAAAATTGTTTTAACACAACGAGTCACTAGGACTAATGAACAAGGGCAAATGGTTCACACAAGGAGTCACATGGACTAATGAACAAGTACAATTGTTTTAACACAACGAGTCACAAGTACTAATGAACAAGGATAAATTTTAACCTAACGAGTCACATTTACTAATTAACAATGACAAATGGTTCCCACAACGAGTCACAAGGGCTAATGAACAAGAACAAATGGTTCACACCACGAGTCACATGGACAAATGATCAAGTACAATTGTTTAACACAACGAGTCACAAGGACTAATGAACAAGGACAAGTTGGTCACACAATGAGTCACATTTACTAATAAACAAGGATAAATGGTTCACACAACAAGTCACAAGGGCTAATGAACAAGGACAAATGGTTCACACAACGAGTCACATGGACTAATGAACAAGTACAATTGTTTTAACACAACGAGTCACTAGGACTAATGAAAAAGGACAAATGGTTCACACAATGAGTCACATGTACTAATGAACAAGTACAATTGTTTTAAGACAACGAGTCTCAAGGACTAATGAACAAGGATAAATGGTTCACACAACGAGTCACATTTACTAATAAACAATGACAATTGGTTCACACAACGAGCCACAAGGGCTAATGAACAAGGACAAATGGTTCACAAAACGAGTCATATTGACTAATGAACAAGTAAAATTGTTTTAACACAACGAGTCACAAGGACTAATAAACAAGGACAAATGGTTTACACAACAAGTCGCAAGGACTAATGAACAAGTACAATTGTTTTAACACAACGAGTAACTAGGACTAATGAACAAGGACAAATGGTTCACACAACGAGTCACAGGGACTAATGAACAAGTACAATTGTTTTAACAAAACGAGTAACAAGGACTAATGAACAAGGATAAATGGTTCACACAACGAGTCACATTTACTTATAAAAAAGGACAAATGGTTCACACAACGAGTCACAACGGCTAATGAACAAGGACAAATTGTTCACACAACGAGTCACATAGACTAATGAACAAGTACAATTGTTTAACACAATGAGTCACAAAGACTAATGAACAAGAACAAATGGTTCACCCAACGAGTCACATGGACTAATGAACAAGTACAATTGTTTAACACAACGAGTCACAAGAACTAATGAACAAGGACAAATGGTTCACACAACGAGTCACATTTACTAATAAAAAAGGACAAATGGTTCACACAACGAGTCACATGGACTAATGGACAAGGACAAATGGTTTACACAACGAGTCACAAGGACAATGAATAAGTACAATTGTTTTAACACGAGTCACTAGGACTAATGAACAAGGAGAAATGGTTCACACAATGAGTCACATGTACTAATGAACAAGTACAATTGTTTTAACACAACGAGTCACAAGGACTAATGAACAAGGATAAATGGTTCACACAACGAGTCACATTTACTAATAAAAAAGGACAAATGGTTCACACAACGAGTCACATTGACTAATGAACAAGTACAATTGTTTAACACAACGAGTCACAAGGACTAATGAACAAGGACATATGGTTCACACAACTAGTCACATGGACTAATGAACAATTACAATTGTTTATCAAAACGAGTCACAAGGACAAATGAACTTGGACAAATGGTTCACACAACGAGTCACATGGACTATTGAACAAGTCACAAGGACTAATGAATAAGGACAAATGGTTTACACAACGAGTCACAAGGACTAATGAACAAGAACAAATGGTTCACACAACGAGACGAGTCACAATGACAAATGAACATGGACAAATGGTTCACACAACGAGTCACATGGACTAATGAACAAGTCACAAGGACTAATGAATAAGGACAAATGGTTTACACAACGAGTCACAACGACTAATGAACAAGTACAATTGTTTTAACACAACGAGTCACTAGGACTAATGAACAAGGGCAAATCAAGGAGTCACATAGACTAATGAACAAGTACAATTGTTTAACACAACGAGTCACAAGGACTAATGAACAAGGATAAATGGTTCACACAACGAGTCACATTTACTAATAAAAAAGGACAAATGGTTCACACAACGAGTCACATTGACTAATGAACAAATATAATTGTTTAACACAACGAGTCACAAGGACTAATGAACAAGGACATATGGTTCACACAACTAGTCACATGGACTAATGAACAATTACAATTGTTTATCAAAACGAGTCACAAGGACAAATGAACTTGGACAAATGGTTCACACAACGAGTCACATGGACTAATGAACAAGTCACAAGGACTAATGAATAAGGACAAATGGTTTACACAACGAGTCACAAGGACTAATGAACAAGTACAATTGTTTTAACACAACGAGTCACTAGGACTAATGAACAAGGGCAAATCAAGGAGTCACATAGACTAATGAACAAGTACAATTGTTTAACACAACGAGTCACAAGGACTAATAAACAAGAACAAATGGTTCACACAACGAGACGAGTCACAATGACAAATGAACATGGACAAATGGTTCACACAACGAGTCACATGGACTAATGAACAAGTCACAAGGACTAATGAATAAGGGCAAATGGTTTACACAACGAGTCACAACGACTAATGAACAAGTACAATTGTTTTAACACAACGAGCCTCTAGGACTAATGAACAAGGGCAAATCAAGGAGTCACATAGACTAATGAACAAGTACAATTGTTTAACACAACGAGTCACAAGGACTAATGAACAAGAACAAATGGTTCACACAACGAGTCACATGGACTAATGATCAAGTACAATTGTTTAACACAACGAGTCACAAGGACTAATGAACAAGGACAAATTGGTCACACAATGAGTCACTTTTACTAATAAACAAGGACAAATGGTTCACACAACAACTCACAAAGGCTAATGAACAAGGACAAATGGTTCACACAATGAGTCACATGGACTAATGAACAAGTACAATTGTTTTAACACAACGAGTCACTAGGACTAATGAAAAAGGACAAATGGTTCACACAATGAGTCACATGTACTAATGAACAAGTACAATTGTTTTAACACAACGAGTCACAAGGACTAATGGACGAGGACAAATGGTTTACACAACGAGTCACAAGGACAACTGAATAAGTACAATTGTTTTAACACGAGTCACTAGGACTAATGAATAAGGACAAATGGTTCACACAATGAGTCACATGTACTAATGAACAAGTACAATTGTTTTAACACAACGAGTCACAAGGACTAATGAACAAGGATAAATGGTTCACACAACGAGTCACATTTACTAATAAAAAAGGACAAATGGTTCACACAACGAGTCACATAGACTAATGAACAAGTACAATTGTTTAACACAACGAGTCACAAGGACTAATGAACAAGGACATATGGTTCACACAACTAGTCACATGGACTAATGAACAATTACAACTGTTTATCAAAACGGGTCACAAGGACAAATGAACATGGACAAATGGTTCACACAACGAGTCACATGGACTAATGAACAAGTCACAAGGAGTCACATAGACTAATGAACAAGTACAATTGTTTAACACAACGAGTCACAAGGACTAATGAACAAGAATAAATGGTTCACACAACGAGTCACATGGACTAATGATCAAGTACAATTGTTTAACACAACGAGTCACAAGGACTAATGAACAAGGAAAAATTGGTCACACAATGAGTCACCTTTACTAATAAACAAGGACAAATGGTTCACACAACAAGTCACAATGGCTAATGAACAAGGACAAATGGTTCACACAATGAGTCACATGGACTAATGAACAAGTACAATTGTTTTAACACAACGAGTCACTAGGACTAATGAAAAAGGACAAATGGTTCACACAATGAGTCACATGTACTAATGAACAAGTACAATTGTTTTAACACAACGAGTCTCAAGGACTACTGAACAAGGATAAATGGTTCACACAACGAGTCACATTTACTAATAAACAATGACAATAGGTTCACACAACGAGCCACAAGGGCTAATGAACAAGGACAAATGGTTCACAAAACGAGTCACATGGACTAATGAACAAGTACAATTGTTTTAACACAACGAGTCACAAGGACTAATGAACAAGGACAAATGGTTTACACAACGTGTTACACCCTCATTTATTGCGGAAAAGTAAACACGTAATTCTACAGAAAAACTGACAGGATATGTTTGTAATAGGTTCAATTGGGTAAAAACTTGTAATTTTTAAAACTTTTCTAAACCATTCACAAACATTTCCAGAAGGAGGATGCCAACACCTGCAAATGCTAACAGACTAATTTACATAACTATGCTAAAGCTGCGAGAATAAAGTGATACAAACCAAAGAAAAAGAGGGAGACATATGTCCCTAAAATGTATGTGACATAAAAAGGGTTTAAGGGTCTAAATGAAATAAAACCAGTCTAGGTCCCAAAGTTACTTTGCTCGCTAGCTCGTCCATGTACCCCATATATGCATCACCTACCTGTCATTCGCATTTTATACAAATACGAAAGCCACAGTCAGTGGGGAGTAACTCCGAGTTCTCCCAGCCACGAAATGTCATAATTAATATAACATGTAAACATAAGAATATGAATACGAATCACACAATGCCTTAGCATATAGATGCTAGACAATCGTGCTTATCATGTGAACAACAATATAACAACACATAGTCCTAGCATGTGAATACTAGACCGACTCATACTACACTATCATGTGAATCACATAACATCCAGGAATCCAAACTCTATCAACCATAGCCGGCTTGCATCTCACCTTCTATGATTCATAGAATCACCATACAAGAAAGGGCAATATATCAAAGACAGGCATAAGTTCTTAGCACCGTCAATAGTCACTTTGTAACTCGAGTCTATACCACGAGGTAGGGAAGGTAATCGAACCGGTATCTTGGCTCAGCGGTTACTATTAAGAAAACATGGCCAAGAGACAACACAACCCTAGCCTAAAATCTGCGCAGACCTAGATATGCGGATACACACCACCGCACCCAAGACCCACAACTTTTTTTTAAAACAAAGTGAAGTGAGTACCCTAAGGACACCACCGAAGGGTTGGCTAGTACTTAAGCTGACCCCATACTATCAAAATAAGTACCTGAGGTCATGCCCCAACTTGGATAAACATCCACTAGTCAGGAACACAAAGGCTATCAAGCAGTGAACATATACTCGTCAAAGACTATAAAGACCTATCTATGATGAAGGCCGAAATACTCACCTAGGACCTAGTCCCAGCTAGTCCCAGCTTGAATACTTTAGCCCACACCACACAAGACTCACCACACCAGTCAAGTAAGACACCCACTTAACCATAAGAGGGCAATAAGTCCTACTTACCAACATAAATTCTAATATTCTATCATGTGAAAGGCTATATAAATGTCTATTCAGCAGACAATCCAACAATATCTCCAATATCAATAATAACCCAAATTCCAGCTAGCCGTTAATCTCATAATTCATGAGAACAAGCTAAAAAGGCAACAAGACAAGAAGACTGAAGTATAAGGCAACCAATTCATCCAACAACCAACATGTGAAATGATAATTACAACTATTAAGGCATCAACATAAAACATCCAAAAACAACCAATCTCACCTCAAAGACAAACCCTCGACCCGAGTCCCGCGACGGGTCATCGGTCAAATCGAGGTCGATTGGTTTAAACCTAGTTTGACCAAACTCATTCGGTCAAACTGCCCACTCGTAGTCTTGGCCTACTTTGGCCCAAATTACAAATTTTATCGCTATATTATTCTCATGCTATTTCCAATTTCTATCATGTGAAAAATGAAAGTAAAACATTATCAATCACCTAAACACTTAACAAACAACAAGCACCACATTTACTACTATGTAACATTAATTCGTCGAGTAACTCGGAATAGTTACCTTAAGCTAGCAAAGAGACAAGCACTAAACTTGAGAAAGCTTCTAAAACCCAAAATTACTCTTCATCTTCAACCACATATGAGCCACCTAAAATAATTATGTGAAATGACGATATTAACGAATTATCTTTATATAAAATATGAGACGGAAATTAATTTAATTATATTTTAAATAAACCAAACTAGCGTCAAAACAAATTATAGACACGGCTCTAAAATTATTATGACAACCTCAAACTCGGCCTAACCACCAACTACACATGGCCTCAAACTCGTGACTTAGCTAGGCCACGCCAGGCCACGGCCGGGCCCATCGCTAAGCTCTGCCAAGGCACATTGTCTCCAACACTCCACCTAAACAACTACCCATCTCAGCCACTAAAACCCATGCTTGACTGTTCTAAAATCAGCCCACTCAATCACGTTAAAATAGTCCCAAAACCTTGCAACAGAACATCCCAAAACAACCCCACCACAGTCCATGAACAACTCGAAAAACCCGCACAAAGTGACCTCAAAACAGTCCTAAAGTAGTCCCTCATCACCCCACGAAACAGCCTACTCAACACATTATAGCGGTCCCAAAAATACACAGAAACCGTCCAACATCGATCACTCTTACGCCCTAAAAAAAAGTCCGAAAGGCACCATTTATCCATCCCAAAGCGCCCCAAAACAAACCCTACATGTCAAGATACACCGTCTCAAATATAAAAGACAACAATTAGCACCCAAAACAATCCATACATGTCAAAGATACACCGTCTTAAATATACCACTTACTAGCTAGCATCCCAAATGATCCCTAGAGGTCAGTATACACCGTCTCAATCATCTCCACATATCAGTATACACCGTCTCAACTATACAACTGACTAATTAACATCCATAATGATCCCTATAAATAATTATACACCGTCTCAACTATAAAACAGACTAACTTGACTTTCAAAATACACATATTTAACAAGTAATCTTGAGTAACCTATCATTATTACCTTTTTCCGATTGAACTAATCATTTATGACTAACAAATATTCTACCAGACCGTCTATTTTAGTACATACAACCGTCTTATAATAAATAAAGCTGAAAATATAAATGGGTTTGTAAAAATACATGACGAAAAAGAATTTTACTTACAACGGATTGACGGAAACGACGAGAGGAATGCTATGGAACGAAAATCATTGATAACGGATGACAAACGGAGGGACCGAATCAATTTAAAATAAAGAAAATTGAAACAGAATCGTAAAAGAAGAAAAAAGAATGGAGAAGAAGAAAACAGGCGTGAGTTTGTGAAAATGAGACAGCAGCCTGCTAGCTTGCTATTTATTATACGTACGTTTCTTCGTCGTTAAGAAACTTCGATCGTTATTAAAACCGTTTCGAGTTAAATTTAACCGATTTAAGTAAAAGTTTCAGTAATAAAACGGAATCAATAATAAATAAATTTAATGAGTGAAAATAAAATAAACTCAGCTAGTTAACGTAAATAATACAATATTAGCTTGAATCGGAATTATTAGCGATTTTTACGAAACTAACGGATATTAATAAAAATTGCTAACTTAGTGAAATAAGCTCAAAATAGCTAATTGGACGGTTTTGTTCCCAAAATCCATCTCGGGTTTACTTAAAACAACTTTCATAAGGACTCGTAAAGAAACGGAAATTATTAAATAAATAAACTCGAACTAATTTCAATAAACTCGAACTAACTTTAAATAAACTTATTAATGATTATTAAAATTAACGTATCGAATTATGATGAAATTAATTAATTAGCTAAGCATATATATATATAAATCGTTAAATGATGTAATTAAATTCAAAATAGCAATTAAAAGAATTTTATCCATCTTAATAAAATACGGGGTGTTACAATCACCCCATCTTTTAAAAAGTTTCGTCCTCGAAACTTGAAAGTATAAATGAAAGGTTATAAAAATAAAACTGAAATTGGAATCGGTAACCAAAACATTTAAAAGGTCACTTATCGTAAGAATCAAAATTCTTTCAAAAGTTTCAAATAAAATTTTCCAAATGAACGATTCTCATCGGAGGAACGGAAGTGTTCTCGTTGCGCATTCAAGAACATCACATTCCAAATCCAAGATAAGGTCAAAGGCAAATCATTTGTATAAATCGAAAATCAAAATACTTTCAGAAACATTAATGAAAAGTTTTCAAATGTATAAGTCTCATTCATGGAACGAAATTGCCCTTGTCGTGCACACAAGAGCGCTAACTTTCCAAGTCAAAGACAAATTTAAAACCGAAAATCACTCGTCGACAAGAGTAGAACAAGTTATTAAACGTTTCTAATAACGAGTTCTAACATCCGATCAACGTTAAAATCAAAAGAAAAGGTAATTTACCCAAATTTTCTTTTGCAAAAAGCCAAAATAGAAATAAAGGTTTCACTTTTAAACCCAATTGGGGGTCAAATCCCTGAAAGTGTAACATTAAACTTTGACAAAGAAATCATAAATAGATCAAGGTTAATAGAAATTCGATAAAATTTAAAGAAATTTCGGGTCTAGTAATTAAAATTACGATAAATGAGTTTATATTCAAGGAAGGAATAGGGAGCTAAATCAAATTTTTATTTTCAGATCTTTAAAAATAGGTTAGGTTTGCAGAAGTGACATAAACTTTTAAGAATGAATCGAAACTGGTAGCTTGAAAGTTTAGAAGTTGTACAAAAAGGAAAGTAACTTAGATAGCATAAAAAACAAAGTATGTTAAGAGAGCTCAAACTTAACCAACAAGAGAGCTATAATGATTTTCATAGGGTAAAAATTGAAGTCAAAATTACAAGTATGTCAAAGATAGAGTTTCACAAGATACGAGTGTCAAACTTAAAGGAGGAGCAAGATGAAGCGAGGAAAGGAGGTATGAACGGTAACGCTTATGATCGAGGAGAAAGGAAATTTAGACAACAAGGAAACGCCAAACACTCTTATCTCAAACAACAACATAACTCAAAACGGTTCCGAAAACTTCCTAACAACAAAACTCATAACCACATCACTCCCAAGGGTTTCCTCAATCGCTTATGTTACCTCATCCTAATCTATTCCCTGAAACAAGGTACTCCACTATAAGTGTGATCTCATCGCTACAAATCCTCAAACATCCAGAAACAACTTTCACAAGCCTAAGGTCAAGGCTTCCAACAAAGCTATATTCGTATCCAACTAGTGACAACTATGGGTTCCTTAAAAAAAAAAATAAACCTTCAATCAAGAATCCCAATACCAAGCTCTAAACTCCAAGAGAAGGTTCCTCAAATATTCCACAAGGTTCTCATTTCAAAACAAGGTAGTAACATACCAACCCCAAAATCTGAAAAATCAATAGGATCTCAAGTTTCTCTATCCTTTTACTTATCAAGGATTCCCAAAAGCGGAACTACACTCGGCCTACACTCACTACGACATCATCCCATCATCTCAAGTACTCAATGCGACCTCAAGGTCTATACAACTATAGGGTTAACAAATTCTTCTCAATACTAAGTCTCTCTCAACTCAAGAACTCTCAATAGCCAACTAATACCAAATCACATCACCAATCCATTATGGTCATCAACATCCCAAGGAGTATTCTTTCAAATTTGACATCCTAAAACTTACTTACCATCAAACTCCCAAGAAACAAGGTCTTAATTGTAACAACACATTATCACCTCAAAGTTCCTAAAACCATAAATTGAAACTATGTTCTTTAACCTAACAATTGGTGTCAACCATACCGTTACCCTTTCTAGTTATTAAAACAAGTGCTAAAACTTCCCAATAATGTAGCTTACTCTCACTCTCATACCATACCTCAAGTAGTAATCAATATCACTCACTAAAACCAACTAATAATCCCACATTTAACATTTCTCCCACGGTAACTTATACATTATCAAACCCTCATATCCAAAGGGATTATGGAAGCCAATCACAAACTCGACTACTTAGTCAATCCTATATCCTCAAATTCACCATTCAGTTTCATCCATTTTAAGTCAAGCACTAAGCACTAGTATCCCAAACATAAACAACAATGCCATGTTCCATAACCTTAGTAACCAATGCAACTCACACTTGACACACAAAATTCCCCAATCCAACGTACTCACTTTATCAAGGAACTAGGTATAAGAATCACTAAGTATGTCTCATCACCTTACCTAAGTCTTTCTAACATCACGACTTCTCAAAGCCAGGGTTAAGGGTCAAACACAAACAATCTCCGCAAGAGTCAAGTTTTCCAACCACGGTCAACATTCCTCACAAGAAAGAGTACTATCAAATGGCGTTAAGGGAGGATTAGCAAGGAACAAAGGACAAGTTAGGAGTACAAGCGTAGCTTTTAAAGTAAAACAGAAGGGAGTTTAGAAGGAGGATAAGCACCAAGAGATTAAGAATAAGGCGAGATACAAAAAGAACGAGAAACATCTTCAAGGAAGTAGAAGCATTCTTCAAAGGTTTAACAAATCTTCAATCCTCAGCAATAGGCACTAAATCTTTATCTTCGTAAAATCTAAGTGTCCTTTCAATGGAACGGAGATACTCTTGGCGATCACTCAAGAACATCCATATTCCAATTCAAAGACATAAAAATACATTTTTACACCAACAAATGATAAAACTAATTATCAGACGTCTCCAATAACAAGCTTTAACACTAATTGACGTTAAAACCAGTGAAAAACATTAAAATATTTTCAAAACCTTTAGTTCAAATTTTTTTTTATAATAAGGGTAATAACTCCATTAGCTATAGATAAGCTCACGGTCATTTATCCAAGAACGCAACAATTATTAAATGACAATCAACAAACAGGTTAGTACCTAACAAAGAGCAAACACAAAGAGACTACAACATAAGATCCTAAATCTACCCATCTTACCCATCTCTCAAGTTTATTATTTTAAGGTCAAGTTATTTATATTGGGGTGCACAAACGTGCGTCGGGAGCAAATATGCTCTGATACCAACTGTGACACCCTCATTTATTGCGGAAAAGTAAACACGTAATTTCTAGAAAAACCGACGGGATATGTTTGTAATAGGTTCAATTGGGTAAAAAACCGTAATTTTTAAAACTTTTCTAAACCATTCACAAACATTTCCGAAGGAGGATGCCAACACCGCAAATGCTAACAGACTAATTTACATAACTATGCTAAAGCTGCGAGAATAAAGTGATACAAACCAAAGAAAAAGAGGGAGACATATGTCCCTAAAATGTATGTGACATAAAAAGGGTTTAAGGGTCACAATGAAATAAAACCAGTCTAGGTCCCAAGGTTACTTTGCTCGCTAGCTCGTCCATGTACCCCATATATGCATCACCTACCTGTCATTCGCATTTTATACAAATACGAAAGCCACAGTCAGTGGGGAGTAACTCCGAGTTCTCCCAGCCACGAAATGTCATAATTAATATAACATGTAAACATAAGAATATGAATACGAATCACACAATGCCTTAGCATATAGATGCTAGACAATCGTGCTTATCATGTGAACAACAATATAACAACACATAGTCCTAGCATGTGAATACTAGACCGACTCATACTACACTATCATGTGAATCACATAACATGTAACACCCCAGTTTATGAGGGAGCCTTTAGCAAGACATTCCCTAATAAACCGGACTGTTACCATCTCGGTTTCCCGAGGTAGTGAATAACAAATTAAACTCCAAGGCAAAAATTATATAATGTCTTTAACTTAATTATTACAAAACCTCTTTTACGTCAAATTACAAAGAACTAACATAAATAAAAGTGAAAGTCTTCTAGATGATGATCTAGCTACTAAGTCTTCTGATCCAGTGTCTCACGCCCACCAAGCTCCCGTTCTATCTCTTAAACCTTTCAAGTCTGCTCGCCAATATTTGGGTCATCACAGGTGTTCACGAATACACAGGGTCAACCACGAGGTTGAGTAGGGAAAACAATGAAACAACAAAATATGATATGCATGCTCCTCCGTCACCTCCATCTCCATCTCAACTCATATCTCATAACTCATATCTCATAACTCATATCTCATAACTCATAACCCGGACAACCCAGCCATACCGATCCCCGGTAGACTATATATACCGACCGTAGTCGATCCGCCACTCGCTTGTTGAGGACACCAGGGCAAGTCCCGCAGAACCCGCCCTGGGCCTTATCACAACATCATCATCACCACACCACATCACCACAACATCCTCCATCTCCAATGCATATGAATGCTCAACAATGAACAATGCAATACAATATGTATATCAATGAATGAAATCATGCCGACTAACAAATGTTGTGATAACACACTCAACACGAACAATTCAGTCAACCATATCATAGCGTAATCAACAACCACGAATCAAGTCACGCTCACAATTTGGTCATATAAAACACAAACAAGTCAACACAATTCAACAACACGATAAGAAGTCAAGTGTATTTCCCTACCTTTTCGCAATCCAAGCTCACACAAGCAATCAATTATGAACCTTCACATATCCATCACCTACATAACATAATTATATATAATTACCACCTACTCAATCAAATAATCATGCACATAACCTAGGCTCATCATAACTTAATAGGAATATCAACTTAAAGAACAAACACGATTTTTCCTGATTTTCCAGCACATGACAGACTCGGAATAAAATACATAACCAATTCCAGAAAAATCAAATTGATACAAAGCCAATTGAATTGGAACCCCATGAGTCTTAGCTACAAATTATATCTAACGTGTTTTTCCCAAATTCCATACTTATCAAGGGTTTTCAGACTGATTTCCAAAAACTGACAGAAACCGTCGCATAAAAAGTATTGATTCATAAAATGAGTTTAAAACATTATTTTTCAAAAATTCCAAATCCTATTATCATCTAGACTATACAAAGATTATGTATGAAGAAGCCTCATAACTGAATCGACATAAAAATTAAGGTTTCAAATCATTTTCCACAACCAAATCAGATTCGCGGACTTTTCAGCGACATGTTCATAAATAAATCACCTAGGACAAACCACAAAGAATTTGACTATGAGATTTTATATGCATAAACTAGACATCAAATAAACAGGACTCTCTTTTCAAACGTTTTGAAAAAAACGACATTAAAACAGTATAAACAATGGAATTAAATCGACTTACAAACAGGGAATCGAATTAGGTTGGAATCGATGAGCAATCTTCAATCAAATGAAAGGATCGTGTGTGTGTGTGTTGGTGTGCGTCAAAAGGAGGGAGGAGGGTGAGATGAGGGTTGTGTAGTGTTAGGGTAACATTAGGTTAAGAATTAGGTTAAAACATGATGTTGGGTGTTGGGTTAAACATGTTATTGGGTAAACTCCAATGGGTCGAGGGTAAATGGGTTAGCTCACATCTCGAATTCCATGTAAACCCGTCTCAAATAACTTACGAAACAACTCGATCTTACGATACAACACGAGTCAAGTAAAATAACATAACGTAATTATCGACTAAACAATTAACCCGACTTAAATAGTAATATAAAATACGGAGTATTACAGTCTTCCCCCCTTAAAATGAACTTCGTCCGAAGTTCGCTCATCTATCAAACCTCCAAGCATCACCGTGGGTACCAAAACAGATTTTCTAGTATAAGAACTCAAGAACTTAGGCCCATAAAACAAAATGTTACATTCTACCCTCCTAAAACGAAAGTTACGTCCCGGAACTTACTTCATGCAGACATATCACCACGAATCATTCCATCATCCTACTACCGTCGTTCACCTCAAACTATCGGAGCGCCATACCGTAGTTTAACTACACGTTTTTCTTACACATCAACCAACTAATGTAAGTAAGAACACAACATAGAGAACTCATTTGCATGGGTACCACACAACGAAACATCAACTTGATCAAAGCCACAATCTATAAACAAGTGCAACATAACATTAAGATTTTACAATCCTACCCAACTAAAAACATGGTTACGTCCTCGTAACCTCTTTCAACTTTCATATACGTATGCAACAAAATCACTTTGTCAACAACATGTAATGAGAGAAGAACACATGGTAAGAAATTTCGCATTAACATTAAGGTCGAAAACAAGGTTTCATTATGGAGTTAGCTGATTGTCAACAAGCAACACTTATTACTTAGCTCATTCTTAACTTAAAACACAACATTAACTAAAAGAACAACAAGAAAAGAACCAAAGGTTTACACGGTTTCATAACGATCCGATCATGGTGTTACTAGTTCTAACATAACAGTCCTTAGGTCGCGTTTACTCCGATTCGTGACTTCTATGTCATTCCCTACCTGGTTCACCTCTTCCCCAAAGTCTGGTTTGGGCGGTTCGATCGTACTTTCGGCATCGGTACATTAGCATAAAATTCGTATCTCAGTCGCCCTGATATAAAGTCAAAGGTATGCTCGGGCGGGTAATGCGCCCCCGCCGCAAGAATTGGGGTCACGGCATAACCTCATGCAATGGGTGGACAACTCTCTCATATAGAAGTGTTTGTTGTCCTTTAGTATGCCGAGTCGGGATGGTATCGATAAGGGTATACGCTCTTAACTGAGTATTAGTTAAGTACTCAAGGTTCCCATTATGGCCATACTTGTCCATGGCAGCACAAAGTTTCTCACAATGCTCATTGAAGTCAGCATCAAGTGACATGCAACAGTCTCGCGGGTGTACATTATAGGGATCCATCCTACAGAGTGGAAAGTTAAACAAATTATGACACAAGGGTGCTACCGTAGAAGGGTGTTAATATAAAGGATTCATTCACGAGGTTTAAGGGTGCGGAAGTTATATAACAAGTTTTGAGTAGTAGTTGTTGTAATACAGGGTTTTGGTCAACTCAAGATTATCACAATTCGCATTATCTACCAGAGAACAACAACCTTAGAAAGATCAACCACAAGGATACACGTATATCAAAGATACAATCTAACGTTGACCCCACCAAATTCCTCTCCCAAGTCAAAATTATTACTAATTCCGAACAATTGAACCATATGCGCATTCATTCCGCCCTACTACTAAACAATCACCAGGAGTATTAAAACATGCTGCACATATGCACTACTTAAACACTTTGAAACCACAGAAAACATAACATGTAATCAAAACCATTTGACTCATTAGACACGCAACATGAGTTAGTCAGTTTGTATGATATAAATTCTAAAAACGTATTTCTCAATAACGTAACAACATATGGCCCATGACAACAACAACATTACTTCCATATCACACATGTGTTTAACATTTTAGCAACCATATCGTTCGGTTGTGTCCAAAGAACTTAGTATAACTCATTTTCAAGCAAAAACAAGAGATATCGCATAAATAGCTTAACATATACATTTGCCATCATATACCTTGTAGAATATTATCTATGATAAAAGTTTAGCAACTTGAACAACTTCTCTGGTTTGCACGGTTTGAACAAATAGGCAACTCGCGGTTCGATTAAACGTAACTATAACGACTACATTTAAACGCACGCATGACATGTGAATCATCAAAGGGTTATCTCATTGTAATTCGACGGTTCGAGAATATATTTCAAATATCGTGACAATTGCAACAATCACCTTAGCATTTCATGACAATACAACTATGAACATATCCAATAAGGAACAACAACACTATTTTATTATCATATCATAAGTTTAGGTTGGACTGAAATAAATTAATGCAATGAAAGTAATAAGTATAACTATAGGCACACAGACTCACATAAAAGACATGAGAACTCAGATGACATCCTACATGTGTGAACATTTAGACATACTCATTACTACCATCCATGTGTAAACATTTTAACATAATTATTATAATTATTCACGCGAGTATATTAGAACAATCAAGTTAACGTTTAACACCATCAACTTTACCAAGATATGACAATATAGTTTTATATTTATATATATCCGACCACTATACAAGTATGATGAACACACCAGAGATACTACAACATGCCAAACATATATAAAATATGTAACAACTGGACTCGTATAAAATATTTCACCCTCGAATAAGGATCAGATTAAGCTATTCAATTTCACACATACTATCATGCCAGCAATGTTATAAACTAAACTTTATTTTTTTTTTTTTTTTTTTTTTTCACTTGTTAAGATACATAACTACTGAACATGCGTGCTACGATCATCATATAAAAACATTATAAGGTCGCATTAATAAGGCTCATGAATTAACCAAACAATTGTATGAAAACTCAACATAGAACACACATTTTAAAAGTTATGATTCACGTTGTAACTTCCAAAAATCACGAATAAATAACCGTTCAACGAAACTTGAGTTATATTACTTTTTATAACATACAGAGAGTTAATAATTCGTGAGAAAAAGAGCGAGGTCCAAAGCTCAAGAATTCAATTTTTAAAGGATTTTGCAACTCGGTTGGTCCAAACAAGTATGTGACAGCAATTGGTCCGAAACTTGGGTCAGTTTGCAAAACTTACCATTTAATATAGAGACATGAAGAATTTTTGTGGCTTATCAATTTGAAAACATAGGCGAATCTTCTGATCGATGGAGTTGGAATTATGCAAAAATTATTAATACAATTTAAATGAGGATTTTTACAAAATCGTTGGTCAAAACATCACTGCACAGGAACTTCCTGACCACAGCCCACCAAAATATTTATTACTCCTAATCCCTATATCCTATAAGCATGAAACCAACGCCAAATGAACACTAATTCCCTAGGCTACCTCCCATAAAATTTTCATCCATAGGCAATAAACAGAAAAGAAATGGCAGTAAGGTCAATTAAAGAGTAAAATCAAACAAAACGAGTTTTAGCACTAGGTTATTCTTTACTATGTTACAAGCTCTTATGAACATACTATGTATACTAACCCATCCCAACTTAAATCTCACACTTTGTGCTTACATAAACATCTATCCCATAGAATCCCTTCGTATCTCGATCTACTCCTTACATCTAAATCACGATTGCTATGACTAGAAACATGCAATTCAATAGTGTTTCAGATTACTATCAAAATACTATACTAGCATGGCTTCGGGATCACATAACCGCATATCGCTAGACATATTAGCTCTATCAACACGTCATTCAACATCCATCCAAATAAATATCATCAATTCGCAATCATTTTCACGCTCACGATTACCACAATCCAACAATTATCAACCTGAACACGAAAATTTTAATTCTCATCTCCACAACATCACATGATCACGCCATCATTCATACAAAATACTTACCGTAACGTTGTCCTGCAGCATGGTTAGAATATATGGGTCTCAAGGTGTACATTCACTCGATTATATCCAAGGTTTTCCTTCTAACTACCCCATTCACTCAATTTCTCTCGGGTTACCTGGTTCAAAACTGAGAGGGCAAAAGAGCACGTATTAAGGGCGCCTTCTTAACCGCACTGTGAGCTCCTAACAGTTTATTCCCAGGGGTTCATTTTATTTAGACACCTCCTATGTTCATTGGGTTCATTGGTTTAGGCCTGAGGATCGTTCGCTCTGATACCACTTTGTAACACCCCAGTTTATGAGGGAGCCTTTAGCAAGACATTCCCTAATAAACCGGTTTGTTACCATCTCGGTTTCCCGAGGTAGTGAATAACAAATTAAACTCCAAGGCAAAAATTATATAATGTCTTTAACTTAATTATTACAAAACCTCTTTTACGTCAAATTACAAAGAACTAACATAAATAAAAGTGAAAGTCTTCTAGATGATGATCTAGCTACTAAGTCTTTTGATCCAGAGTCTCACGCCCACCAAGCTCCCGTTCTATCTCTTAAACCTGTCAAGTCTGCTCGCCAATATTTGGGTCATCACGGGTGTTCACGAATACACGGTCAACCACGAGGTTGAGTAGGGAAAACAATGAAACAACAAAATATGATATGCATGCTCCTCCGTCACCTCCATCTCCATCTCAACTCATATCTCATAACTCATATCTCATAACTCATAACCCGGACAACCCAACCATACCGATCCCCGGTAGACTATATATATCGACCGTAGTCGATCCGCCAAACTTGTTGAGGACACCAGGGCAAGTCTGCGAGAACCCGCCCGGGCCTTATCACAACATCATCATCACCACACCACATCACCACAACATCCTCCATCTCCAATGCATATGAATGCTCAACGGTAAACAATGCAATACAATATGTATATCAATGAATGAAATCATGCAATAACTAACAAATGTTGTGATAACACACTCAACACGAACAATTCAGTCAACCATATCATAGCGTAATCAACAACCACGAATCAAGTCACGCTCACAATTTGGTCATATAAAACACAAACAAGTCAACACAATTCAACAACACGATAAGAAGTCAAGTGTATTTCCCTACCTTTTCGCAATCCAAGCTCACACAAGCAATCAATTATGAACCTTCACATATCCATCACCTACATAACATAATTATATATAATTACCACCTACTCAATCAAATAATCATGCACATAACCTAGGCTCATCATAACTTAATAGGAATATCAACTTAAAGAACAAACACGATTTTTCCTGATTTTCCAGCACATGACAGACTCGGAATAAAATACATAACTAATTCCAGAAAAATCAAATTGATACAAAGCCAATTGAATTGGAACCCCATGAGTCTTAGCTACAAATTATATCTAACGTGTTTTTCCCAAATTCCATACTTATCAAGGGTTTTCAGACTGATTTCCAAAAACTGACAGAAACCATCGCATAAAAAGTATTGATTCATAAAATGAGTTTAAAACATTATTTTTCAGAAATTCCAAATCCTATTATCATCTAGACTATACAAAGATTATGTATGAAGAAGCCTCATAACTGAATCGACATAAAAATTAAGGTTTCAAATCATTTTCCACAACCAAATCAGATTCGCGGACTTTTCAGCGACATGTTCATAAATAAATCACCTAGGACAAACCACAAAGAATTTGACTATGAGATTTTATATGCATAAACTAGACATCAAATAAACAGGACTCTCTTTTCAAACTTTTCGAAAAAAACGACATTAAAACAGTATAAACAATGGAATTAAATCGACTTACAAACAGGGAATCGAATTAGGTTGGAATCGATGAGCAATCTTCAATCAAATGAAAGGATCGTGTGTGTGTGTGTTGGTGTGCGTCAAAAGGAGGGAGGAGGGTGAGATGAGGGTTGTGTAGTGTTAGGGTAACATTAGGTTAAGAATTAGGTTAAAACATGATGTTGGGTGTTGGGTTAAACATGTTATTGGGTAAACTCCAATGGGTCGAGGGTAAATGGGTTAGCTCACATCTCGAATTCCATGTAAACCCGTCTCAAATAACTTACGAAACAACTCGATCTTACGATACAACACGAGTCAAGTAAAATAACATAACGTAATTATCGACTAAACAATTAACCCGACTTAAATAGTAATATAAAATACGGAGTATTACATAACATCCAGGAATCGAAACTCTATCAACCATAGCCGGCTTGCATCTCACCTTCTATGATTCATAGAATCACCATACAAGAAAGGGCAATATATCAAAGACAGGCATAAGTTCTTAGCACCGTCAATAGTCACTTTGTAACTCGAGTCTATACCACGAGGTAGGGAAGGTAATCGAACCGGTATCTTGGCTCAGCGGTTACTATTAAGAAAACATGGCCAAGAGACAACACAACCCTAGCCTAAAATCTGCGCAGACCTAGATATGCGGATATACACCACCGCACCCAAGACCCACAACTTTTTTTTAAAACAAAGTGAAGTGAGTACCCTAAGGACACCACCGAAGGGTTGGCTAGTACTTAAGCTGACCCCATACTATCAAAATAAGTACCTGAGGTCATGCCCCAACTTGGATAAACATCCACTAGTCAGGAACACAAAGGCTATCAAGCAGTGAACATATACTCGTCAAAGACTATAAAGACCTATCTATGATGAAGGCCGAAATACTCACCTAGGACCTAGTCCCAGACTAGTCCCACTTGAATACTTTAGCCCACACCACACAAGACTCACCACACCAGTCAAGTAAGACACCCACTTAACCATAAGAGGGCAATAAGTCCTACTTACCAACATAAATTCTAATATTCTATCATGTGAAAGGCTATATAAATGTCTATTCAGCAGACAATCCAACAATATCTCCAATATCAATAATAACCCAAATTCCAGCTAGCCGTTAATCTCATAATTCATGAGAACAAGCTAAAAAGGCAACAAGACAAGAAGACTGAAGTATAAGGCAACCAATTCATCCAACAACCAACATGTGAAATGATAATTACAACTATTAAGGCATCAACATAAAACATCCAAAAACAACCAATCTCACCTCAAAGACAAACCCTCGACCCGAGTCCCGCGACGGGTCATCGGTCAAATCGAGGTCGATGGTTTAAACCTAGTTTGACCAAACTCATTCGGTCAATCGGCCCACTCGTAGTCTTGGCCTACTTTGGCCCAAATTACAAATTTTATCGCTATATTATTCTCATGCTATTTCCAATTTCTATCATGTGAAAAATGAAAGTAAAACATTATCAATCACCTAAACACTTAACAAACAACAAGCACCACATTTACTACTATGTGACATTAATTCGTCGAGTAACTCGGAATAGTTACCTTAAGCTAGCAAAGAGACAAGCAATAAACTTGAGAAAGCTTCTAAAACCCAAAATTACTCTTCATCTTCAACCACATATGAGCCATCTAAAATAATTATGTGAAAGGACGATATTAACGAATTATCTTTATATAAAATATGAGACGGAAATTAATTTAATTATATTTTAAATAAACCAAACTAGCGTCAAAACAAATTATAGACACGGCTCTAAAATTATTATGACAACCTCAAACTCGGCCTAACCACCAACTACACATGGCCTCAAACTCGTGACTTAGCTAGGCCACTGCCTAGGCCACGGCCAGGCCACTGTTAAGCTACAGCCAGGCCACATCTGTCTCCAACACTCCACCTAAACAACTACCCATCTCAGCCACTAAAACCCATGCTTGACTGTTCTAAAATCAGCCCACTCAATCACGTTAAAATAGTCCCAAAACCTTGCAACAGAACATCCCAAAACAACCCCACCACAGTCCATGAACAACTCTGAAAAACCTGCACAAAGTGACCTCAAAACAGTCCTAAAATAGTCCCTCATCACCCCACGAAACAGCCTACTCAACACATTATAGCGGTCCCAAAAATACACAGGAAACCGTCCAACATCAGTCACTCTTACGCCCTAAAAAAGTCCGAAAGGCACCATTTATCCATCCCAAACGCCCCAAAACAAACCCTACATGTCAAGTATACACCGTCTCAAATATAAAAGACAACAATTAGCACCCAAAACAATCCATACATGTCAGCATACACCGTCTGAAATATACCACTTACTAGCTAGCATCCCAAATGATCCCTAGAGGTCAGTATACACCGTCTCAATCATCTCCACATATCAGTATACACCGTCTCAACTATACAACTGACTAATTAACATCCATAATGATCCCTATAAATAATTATACACCGTCTCAACTATAAAACAGACTAACCAGCTTTCAAAATACACATATTTAACAAGTAATACTGAGTAACCTATCATTATTACCTTTTTCCGATTGAACTAATCATTTATGACTAACAAATATTCTACCAGACAGTCTATTTTAGTACATACAACCGTCTTATAATAAATAAAGCTGAAAATATAAATGGGTTTGTAAAAATACATGACGAAAAAGAATTTTACTTACAACGGATTGACGGAAACGACGAGAGGAATGCTATGGAACGAAAATCATTGATAACGGATGACAAACGGAGGGACCGAATCAATTTAAAATAAAGAAAATTGAAACGTAATCGTAAAAGAAGAAAAAGAATGGAGAAGAAGAAAACAGCGTGAGTTTGTGAAAATGAGACAATGAAACTGCTAGCTTGCTATTTATTATACGTACGTTTCTTCGTCGTTAAGAAACTTCGATCGTTATTAAAACCGTTTGAGTTAAATTTAACCGATTTAAGTAAAAGTTTGATAATAAAACGGAATCAATAATAAATAAATTTAATGAGTGAAAATAAAATAAACTCAGCTAGTTAACGTAAATAATACAATATTAGCTTGAATCGGAATTATTAGCGATTTTTACGAAACTAACGGATATTAATAAAAATTGCTAACTTAGTGAAATAAGCTCAAAATAGCTAATTGGACGGTTTTGTTCCCAAAATCCATCTCGGGTTTACTTAAAACAACTTTCATAAGGACTCGTAAAGAAACGGAAATTATTAAATAAATAAACTCGAACTAATTTCAATAAACTCGAACTAACTTTAGATAAACTTATTAATGATTATTAAAATTAACGTATCGAATTATGATGAAATTAATTAATTAGCTAAGCATATATATATAAATCGTTAAATGATGTAATTAAATTCAAAATAGCAATTAAAAGAATTTTGTCCATCTTAATAAAATACGGGGTGTTACACAACGAGTCACAAGGACTAATGAACAAGGACACATGGTTCACACAACGAGTCACATAGACTAATGAACAAGTACAATTGTTTAACACAACGAGTCACAAGGACTAATGAACAAGAACAAATGGTTCACACAACGAGTCACATGGACTAATGAACAAGTACAATTGTTTAACACAACGAGTCACAAGGACTAATGAACAAGGACAAATGGTTCACACAACGAGTCACATGGACTAATGAACAATTACAATTGTTTAACACAACGAGTCACAAGGATTAATGAACAAGGATAAATGGTTCACACAACGAGTCACATGGACTAATGAACAATTACAATTTTTTTAAGACAACGTGTCACAAGGTCTAATGAACAAAGACAAATGGTTCACACAACGAGTCACATGGACTAATGAACAAGTACAATTGTTTTAACACAACGAGTCACAAGGACTAATGGACAAGGACAAATGGTTTACACAACGAGTCACAAGGACAATGAATAAGTACAATTGTTTTAACACGAGTCACTAGGACTAATGAACAAGGACAAATGGTTCACACAATGAGTCACATGTACTAATGAACAAGTACAATTGTTTTAACACAACGAGTCACAAGGACTAATGAACAAGGATAAATGGTTCACACAACGAGTCACATTTACTAATAAAAAAGGACAAATGGTTCACACAACGAGTCACATGGACTAATGAACAAGTACAATTGTTTAACACAACGAGTCACAAGGACTAATGAACAAGGACATATGGTTCACACAACTAGTCACATGGACTAATGAACAATTACAAATGTTTATCAAAACGAGTCACAAGGACAAATGAACATGGACAAATGGTTCACACAACGAGTCACATGGACTAATGAACAAGTCACAAGGACTAATGAATAAGGACAAATGGTTTACACAACGAGTCACAACGACTAATGAACAAGTACAATTGTTTTAACACAACGAGTCACTAGGACTAATGAACAAGGGCAAATCAAGGAGTCACATAGACTAATGAACAAGTACAATTGTTTAACACAACGAGTCACAAGGACTAATGAACAAGAACAAATGGTTCACACAACGAGTCACATGGACTAATGATCAAGTACAATTGTTTAACACAATGAGTCACAAGGACTAATGAACAAGGACAAATTGGTCACACAATGAGTCACCTTTACTAATAAACAAGGACAAATGGTTCACACAATAAGTCACAAGGGCTAATGAACAAGGATAAATGGTTCACACAATGAGTCACATGGACTAATGAACAAGTACAATTGTTATAACACAACGAGTCACTAGGACTAATGAAAAAGGACAAATGGTTCACACAATGAGTCACATGTACTAATGAACAAGTACAATTTTTTTAACACAACGAGTCTTAAGGACTACTGAACAAGGATAAATGGTTCACACAACGAGTCACATTTACTAATAAACAATGACAATAGGTTCACACAACGAGCCACAAGGGCTAATGAACAGGGACAAATGGTTCACAAAACGAGTCACATGGACTAATGAACAAGTACAATTGTTTTAACACAACGAGTCACTAGGACTAATGAAAAAGGACAAATGGTTCACACAATGAGTCACATGTACTAATGAACAAGTACAATTGTTTTAACACAACAAGTCTCAAGGACTACTGAACAAGGATAAATGGTTCACACAACAAGTCACATTTACTAATAAACAATGACAATAGGTTCACACAACGAGCCACAAGGGCTAATGAACAAGGACAAATGGTTCACAAAACGAGTCACATGGACTAATGAACAAGTACAATTGTTTTAACACAACGAGTCACAAGGACTAATGAACAAGGACAAATGGTTTACACAACGAGTCACAAGGACTAATGAACAAGGACACATGGTTCACACAACGAGTCACATAGACTAATGAACAAGTACAATTGTTTAACACAACGAGTCACAAGGACTAATGAACAAGAACAAATAGTTCACACAACGAGTCACATGGACTAATGAACAAGTACAATTGTTTAACACAACGAGTCACAAGGACTAATGAACAAGGACAAATGGTTCACACAACGAGTCACATGGACTAATGAACAATTACAATTGTTTAACACAACGAGTCACAAGGATTAATGAACAAGGATAAATGGTTCACACAACGAGTCACATGGACTAATGAACAATTACAATTTTTTTAACACAACGTGTCACAAGGTCTAATGAACAAAGACAAATGGTTCACACAACGAGTCACATGGACTAATGAACAAGTACAATTGTTTTAACACGAGTCACAAGGACTAATGGACAAGGACAAATGGTTTACACAACGAGTCACAAGGACAATGAATAAGTACAATTGTTTTAACACGAGTCACTAGGACTAATGAACAAGGACAAATGGTTCACACAATGAGTCACATGTACTAATGAACAAGTACAATTGTTTTAACACAACGAGTCACAAGGACTAATGAACAAGGATAAATGGTTCACACAACGAGTCACATTTACTAATAAAAAAGGACAAATGGTTCACACAACGAGTCACATGGACTAATGAACAAGTACAATTGTTTAACACAACGAGTCACAAGGACTAATGAACAAGGACATATGGTTCACACAACTAGTCACATGGACTAATGAACAATTACAAATGTTTATCAAAACGAGTCACAAGGACAAATGAACATGGACAAATGGTTCACACAACGAGTCACATGGACTAATGAACAAGTCACAAGGACTAATGAATAAGGACAAATGGTTTACACAACGAGTCACAACGACTAATGAACAAGTACAATTGTTTTAACACAACGAGTCACTAGGACTAATGAACAAGGGCAAATCAAGGAGTCACATAGACTAATGAACAAGTACAATTGTTTAACACAACGAGTCACAAGGACTAATGAACAAGAACAAATGGTTCACACAACGAGTCACATGGACTAATGATCAAGTACAATTGTTTAACACAACGAGTCACAAGGACTAATGAATAAGGACAAATTGGTCACACAATGAGTCACCTTTACTAATAAACAAGGACAAATGGTTCACACAATAAGTCACAAGGGCTAATGAACAAGGATAAATGGTTCACACAATGAGTCACATGGACTAATGAACAAGTACAATTGTTATAACACAACGAGTCACTAGGACTAATGAAAAAGGACAAATGGTTCACACAATGAGTCACATGTACTAATGAACAAGTATAATTTTTTTAACACAACGAGTCTTAAGGACTATCGAACAAGGATAAATGGTTCACACAACGAGTCACATTTACTAATAAACAATGACAATAGGTTCACACAACGAGCCACAAGGGCTAATGAACAAGGACAAATGGTTCACAAAACGAGTCACATGGACTAATGAACAAGTACAATTGTTTTAACACAACGAGTCACAAGGACTAATGAACAAGGACAAATGGTTTACACAACGAGTCACACGGACTAATGAACAAGGACACATGGTTCACACAACGAGTCACATAGACTAATGAACAAGTACAATTGTTTAACACAACGAGTCACAAGGACTAATGAACAAGAACAAATGGTTCACACAACGAGTCACATGGACTAATGAACAAGTACAATTGTTTAACACAACGAGTCACAAGGACTAATGAACAAGGACAAATGGTTCACACAATAAGTCACATGGACTAATGAACAATTACAATTGTTTAACACAACGAGTCACAAGGATTAATGAACAAGGATAAATGGTTCACACAACGAGTCACATGGACTAATGAACAATTACAATTTTTTTAACACAACGAGTCAAAAGGGCTAATGAACAAAGACAAATGGTTCACACAACGAGTCACATGGACTAATGAACAAGTACAATTGTTTTAACACAACGAGTCACAAGGACTAATGGACAAGGACAAATGGTTTACACAACGAGTCACAAGGACAATGAATAAGTACAATTGTTTTAACACGAGTCACTAGGACTAATGAACAAGGACAAATGGTTCACACAATGAGTCACATGTACTAATGAACAAGTACAATTGTTTTAACACAACGAGTCACAAGGACTAATGAACAAGGATAAATGGTTCACACAACGAGTCACATTTACTAATAAAAAAGGACAAATGGTTCACACAACGAGTCACATGGACTAATGAACAAGTACAATTGTTTAACACAACGAGTCACAAGGACTAATGAACAAGGACATATGGTTCACACAACTAGTCACATGGACTAATGAACAATTACAACTGTTTATCAAAACGAGTCACAAGGACAAATGAACATGGACAAATGATTCACACAACGAGTCACATGGACTAATGAACAAGTCACAAGGACTAATGAATAAGGACAAATGGTTTACACAACGAGTCACAACGACTAATGAACAAGTACAATTGTTTTAACACAACGAGTCACTAGGACTAATGAACAAGGGCAAATCAAGGAGTCACATAGACTAATGAACAAGTACAATTGTTTAACACAACGAGTCACAAGGACTAATGAACAAGAACAAATGGTTCACACAACGAGTCACATGGACTAATGATCAAGTACAATTGTTTAACACAACGAGTCACAAGGACTAATGAACAAGGACAAATTGGTCACACAATGAGTCACCTTTACTAATAAACAAGGACAAATGGTTCACACAACAAGTCACAAGGGCTAATGAACAAGGACAAATGGTTCACACAATGAGTCACATGGACTAATGAACAAGTACAATTGATTTAACACAACGAGTCACTAGGACTAATGAAAAAGGACAAATGGTTCACACAATGAGTCACATGTACTAAGGAACAAGTACAATTGTTTTAACGCAACGAGTCTCAAGGACTACTGAACAAGGATAAATGGTTCACACAACGAGTCACATTTACTAATAAACAATGACAATAGGTTCACACAACGAGCCACAAGGGCTAATGAACAAGGACAAATGGTTCACAAAACGAGTCACATGGACTAATGAACAAGTACAATTGTTTTAACACAACGAGTCACAAGGACAAATGAACAAGGACAAATGGTTTACACAACGAGTCACAAGGACTAATGAACAAGGACACATGGTTCACACCACGAGTCACATAGACTAATGAACAAGTACAATTGTTTAACACAACGAGTCACAAGGACTAATGAACAAGAACAAATGGTTCACACAACGAGTCACATGGACTAATGAACAAGTACAATTGTTTAACACAACGAGTCACAAGAACTAATGAACAAGGACAAATGGTTCACACAACGAGTCACATGGACTAATGAACAATTACAATTGTTTAACACAACGAGTCACAAGGATTAATGAACAAGGATAAATGGTTCACACAACGAGTCACATGGACTAATGAACAATTACAATTTTTTTAACACAACGTGTCACAAGGTCTAATGAACAAAGACAAATGGTTCACACAACGAGTCACATGGACTAATGAACAAGTTCAATTGTTTTAACACAACGAGTCACAAGGACTAATGGAGAAGGACAAATGGTTTACACAACGAGTCACAAGGACAACTGAATAAGTACAATTGTTTTAACACGAGTCACTAGGACTAATGAACAAGGACAAATGGTTCACACAATCAGTCACATGTACTAATGAACAAGTACAATTGTTTTAACACAACGAGTCACAAGGACTAATGAACAAGGATAAATGGTTCACACAACGAGTCACATTTACTAATAAAAAAGGACAAATGGTTCACACAACGAGTCACATGGACTAATGAACAAGTACAATTGTTTAACACAACGAGTCACAAGGACTAATGAACAAGAACAAATGGTTCACACAACGAGTCACATGGACTAATGATCAAGTACAATTGTTTAACACAACGAGTCACAAGGACTAATGAACAAGGACAAATTGGTCACACAATGAGTCACCTTTACTAATAAACAAGGACAAATGGTTTACACAACGAGTCACAAGGACTAATGAACAAGAACAAATGGTTCACCCAACGAGTCACATGCACTAATGAACAAGTACAATTGTTTAACACAACGAGTCACAAGAACTAATGAACAAGGATAAATGGTTCACACAACGAGTCACATTTACTAATAAAAAAGGACAAATGGTTCACACAACGAGTCACATGGACTAATGGACAAGGACAAATGGTTTACACAACGAGTCACAAGGATAACTTGTGACACCCTCAATTATTGCGGAAAAGTAAACACGTAATTCTAGAATAAAACTGCATGGATATGTTTGTAATAGGTTCATTATAGTAAAAACCTGTAATTTTTAAAACCTGAACCTGTTATAAAGATATCCAAATGGGAAGGTGTCAAACATGCAAGGTCCAAAATAAATCTCATGAATGAAACATCGCTAAAGTCGCGAAACAAAGTTATACAAACCAAATATGAGAAAGGGAGACATATGTCCCTAAAAAGTATATGACATAAAAAGTATTTAAGGGTCACAATATAATAAAGTCAATCTAGGTCCCAAGGTTACTTTGCTCGCTAGCTCGTCCATGTACCCCATATATGCATCACCACCGTCAATCGCATTTTATACAAATACGAAAGCCACGATTAGTGGGGAGTAACCGAGTTCTCCCACCACGAAATGTCATAATTAATATAACATGTAAACATAAGAACATGAATACGAATCACACAATGCCTTAGCATATAGATGCTAGACAGTCGTGCTTATCATGTGAACAACAATATAACAACACATAGTCCTAGCATGTGAATACTAGACCGACTCATACTACACTATCATGTGAATCACATAACATCCAGGAATCCAAACTCTATCAACCATAGCCGGCTTGCATCTCACCTTCTATGATTCATAGAATCATCAAACAAGAAAGGACAATATATCAAAGACAGGCATAAGTTCTTAGTCCCGTCAATAGTCACTCAGAACTCGAGTCTATACCACGAGGTAGGGAAGGTAATCGAACCGGTATCTTGGCTCGAGGTTCTATCAAAACATGGCCAAGATACAACACAACCCTAGCCTAAAATCTGCTTGAGACCTAGACATGCGGATACACACCACCGCACCCAAGACCCACAATTTTTTTAAAACAAAGTGAGTACCCTAAGGAGTCCACCAAAGGGTTGGCTAGTACTTAAGCTGACCACTTAGTCTCAAAATAAGTAACGAGGTCATGCCCCAACTTGGATATAAACCCACCAAGTCAGGAACACAGAGGCTATTAAGCAGTGAACATACACTCGTCAAAGACTATAATGACCTATCTATGATGAAGGCCGAAATACTCACCTAGGACCTGAAGGAAATGTAGATTCATATACATATAAACATACTCATATATGTCTAAACTAATTTGTCATAAAATTAAAACGGATTTTATGCATGCAAACAATATAACAAAAGAGAAGAAATCATATCCTTACATAGATGTTTCGGTTTTATGGGGCACAAAAGAAATCTCCTTTTCTTTTGTTCTTGAGCTTTCCTTATGGATGAACAAGATCTAAGTATAAGATCTCTCCCCAAGCTTTATACCCAAGGCTAACTCTTAATCTAATTAATATTATTTGATCTAGTATAATATTAATCTTATGAAAAATTGAACCAAAATATTTGGTATTTTAGCTCTCAAAACCGGTTGAGAGAAGAGGAGAGGAAGAGAAATTATTTTTATCTCTCTAAAAATAATTATGTTGAGTGAATGAATAATTATCTTACACACACTATGCATATAGTGAAAGATAAAATAAAAATGAAAAAGAACCCTTGTTCTTTCCAAGGGAGAACCGGGTAGGGTGAGGGAATTGGCCTATGCATGGCCTTTGTGCTCTTACACAAAAGGCACTAGGTATGCATGCCTACATTAGATAAATGATGATTAATCCCACTAATCTAAATTAACATAATATGTTAATGATTCCCAATATTTCGGTCCACATTGTATTATGGATTCCATATTATTTTTGTCAAATGTCAATATGTCACATGTCATATGTAACATAAATTGTTTATGTATTTTTAACATATTAAAAATCAACGTATTAATAAAAATACGTCATATACAAAATTGACTTAGTAATTCATAATTACTCGTACCAAAATATTTTACCGTTTATAAATCGCATTTATAATAATTCATTCAAATCCAATTGTTTCTTTAAACAATAATTTCATCCGAGTAATAATTTGATTACTCGCATCGTATCTCATTTAATCATATTTCAATTTGATACGTAAATTTTTCTTCCAAAATCGTCCGTCAATTTTTCAAGTAATTTAATTAACTCGTAACATTATACGATTAATTAAATGATCAATTAAGAGTATCGCCCTATAGGTATGACCTAGGGGGTCAACTGATCACCACCGTCACACGACAGTAATGTCAAACTCTAGTCAGCCAATCATTACCGATATATGTTGACCAGTTGACAGTAACAATATTACTTCCCAATTGTATTCTTTAAAATGAGATTTAATAATGATATTTAAATCATGTGATCGCACTATTGTTGAGGACACATTTCCCAACAATCTCCCACTTGTCCTCGACAAGTGTGCGTCACCAATTCTCTTGTCCTATTACTATCTCCCACTCAATGCAAGGTGTCTTTCAGGTCGTACTTGCAAGTGATCATATCGAGAGTGGTTTCCTCGATCTGGAGAATAACTGATTGACCGGACTTATCTATCATAGATACTTTCCGAGCGTGGCCACGCATTTCGATTCATTACTCCTCGAGTGGCCCCGAGATATTGTTATAACCCCGACTAGGGGTGGACAATTCCTATCGCACTCATTCCCTTCGACTAGCCACAACCATCATAACCCAAAATATGCCCATTTGACCCCATTTACGAAGGTCGTAGTAACATAAATCAAAGTTAATCAAATCGTGCCGTCTTAGGCGAATAGTCTTTAGTCAAAAGAATCGACTCATTAGAATACTATAGTAGCTCTCGCCACGACCAGGCTATATAAATTTGCCGAACTCTATAAGCGGTCATAAGGCCCGACAAAATGTTCCTAATAATCTGCCTATGTGATCGACTAGTCATCTCACATGACTCTATGGCACTTGAACTTGCCATCAATCGCATCACACTCTAGTTACTTCGAGACGTCACCTCATACAAGTAACTATGGGCAAATACAATGTTAATCCGTGTTCACTTTAACGGGGTTCAATTGTCTCCACAACCCGTTTGGATGTAACAAAGTATAATAAAAGAGTTTTAAAATAAAACTCGAGCGGCAAAAATGCGATTATCACACATGAATAGTCAATGCCGATTACTATTTCATGTTCTATAATCTAATTTGATCTTGTACGTAGTTGTTCATTTCAATTCAATTGAAATGACATGACTCATCATGTTTAGCCTTTGAGAAGGCTTTGGATAGTAGGTTTTATCAATTTCTTGTACCTTACTCAGCCTCACTACATACTCGTTTTCCATTTGTAATGTATACATTTGCATTACAAAACTTTCTGAGTACGTGTCGAGATCCAATCAAGACATAGGCCCTCTAGCCTAAGAATAGCTCCCACTATTTTCACAGTGTGCGGGACTCATCCTTCTTGCACATCTCATGATCACAAGTGTACTCAATTTCCGTTATAAATATCTCTCATTGTTCTTTATTTCCTAGAACGATTCTAGAAAATCTATTTCTTAATTAATATAGCCACAATGGTATCTTAACCATCTTAATGTGTTTTGATTATGGTTTTGTCGGAAACCATGCGCAATCTCAATTGTCAATTGTCACTTGTGTAACACCCTTACACAATATTGCATCATAAACACTTTGCTTTATAGCCTTAATGCTTCTGTAAGCACTTAAGGGTAATCTTTATGGCTTACTTGGTAAAGATTACTTAAATTCGATTTTGAAAACAATTCATCATACTCAAAGTATATGAAGTGTTATACATCTTTACTCATTTAATTGATCCGGCAGCGGAAGCAAATGGAATCAATCAAATATGTTCAATTTAATTGAACTAGTCATGAATCTTATCAACATAAGACTTCTTATTGATGCTAATATCATGTGGATTTATCTTCATAAATCCGGATATTCAAGATGTATTATAATACTCCAAAAGTCTTAAATCATTTTCAATGATCAATATGTCATCCACATATCGGACTAATTAAAATTTCCGTAACTCCCACTAAACTTCATGTACAAACACAACTTCTCGACTTATCGAGAAACGTTTTATCACATGATCAAAATGTTGATTCCAACTCATTGATGTCCTACTTAAGATTCTCTCTTAAGTTTCACATTATCTTAGGATTGCAAGAATCTATAAAACTTATGACATGTATTGAATACATTCCATCTATTGAAGAAGTGGGTTTTAGATTCACTTGTTGTGTATTTCATAATAATGAAATACAATCCCTAAGAAGATCCAAATAGACTTAAGCATTTCAATTAGTGCAAAACCCTTTGCAACTAATCTTGCTATGAAATATCTCTTTATTAGTGCAAAACCCTTTGTCACTAATCAAGCCCTTTTGTTTCGGATTTTCATGGCTCTAAGCCTTATATTGAGTTGTGACTTCAACACTCTTATGTAAGTCATATGTTCATTACTTTCTAGAAGTAATCAACTTGAATCAAACAATTTCTTTTGTAAGTTATAAGCTCTTTACTTTCTTAAAAGTAGCATGAATTCATCATTTTTAACAAGTGACGAATTTAACCTCCTAGGTTTTGAAGAAACAATGTCTTACACAAAACGTCTCATGTAGCCAAGAAAGACCAGTTTCTTGCGACATAACATTCTCTGTGGCATTCTTTGTGGCTCTTGAATAATTTCTCCCACTCTGTCTTCTAGAAATAAACTTGTATTTTAGAAAGACAGCTTCATGAGCCACAAACCCGGTGTACTCGTGATAATTGAAAAGGGAAAAATGAGCATTTGTTTCTTGTGAAAACTTACAAACATGGTACCTTACCATATCATATCTCATATGATTCGTTTTAGTGGAAAAATAATTTAGACAAAATGATAAAATCCCCAAAAGGATCAAGTGACTCAAAGTAACTTGATCGAAGTCCAAACCATATCGAATAGCGTTTGATTTCTTATCCAACCACACATTATACCATAATTCGTGCTAAGAGAGATTAGTTTGTGATACTATATCACAATTCATTTGGCTTATATCAAAGTCTTCACTTTGATAATCCCATCACGACTAAATCGTAATTCCTTGAACTCTTTGAAATTCTTCAAAGATTTCTCTATTTACCTTGTTAAGTGAACATATTAGCGTCAACTTAAATCCTTGGTAAAATAAAATGATCAACCTATTTTGGATCGATGATTTACAACCTCAATCTCCTTTTCAACCAAAAGGCACGAGACATCTTGCTTTGAATACAAGATACGCATATACCATTAACAATCTAATGGTTTCAAGAGTACTCGATAACTCTTTGCGTTCATCATTCCAAAATTTAAGGTTTAATCTTGGGTTACCAATTTTAGTCTTACATCATCTTCATGATATATCATTCTAGTTTGGTTTAGAATATAATCACCTTGATGATGGGCTAGCCATACATCAAATCATGGTGTATAGGGTCACAAAGGTGAAAACCTCTTTTGTATCTTAACAAGTTTATATTCTTATTTAAAGTTTATGCACTTAATAGTCATAATTAAGTACAACTTTAAATCCAAAAACTAGATTGAGTACACAATTACTCTATCTCTCGACATTATTGTTGCTAGTCGTCATATTCTAATCATCCTATGTATCCATGTACAATGATGAAAACCTCCATTGGTTTCTAATATTGACGAAGTAGTACTAGCAAAATTTTATGTTTAATCAAATAAACAATTAAAGAAGAAGGTTCAATTAGATGTCCCACAACTAACTTGTTGATACTTCAATAATTTGGGGTAGTTTCCTTTCTCGTGTCCAACATTTAAGACAATGGAAACTTATCGGTCGGGATTGATAGGTTTAGTATCGTCATTCTCAACAACTTTACCTTTAACATTACCTTATATCAATTCCATTATAATCTTTACTTCTTGAACCTCGTCCTCATCTTAACGGTTTAAGAGAATGCTCCCACTCATTTCAATGAGTCTTTGCTTTGAGAAGCAAAATTGAATTCATGAAGATTACTCTTCATTTGTTCGTTTTAGTCTTAAAACTCTCATTGAAGTGGTTGCGTTATTTTGGTCAATTACGAATTCTTGACAAAACTAATTACCAAAACAATTTATCGCTTCAAGGTACTTAATTCATTTAAGTACATGAAAAAACAATCCATTGTAAGTAGATGTGTTAGTCAAGAATCAAAAACCTGTTTGATAATGAATAACTTTTAATCTATACTCTTTGCAAGAGATCCTTAACAATGGTTCTTTTGAGGTTTTAGAAGCAAATTCATATTTGTCTTTAGTTACGATGTTTTAAGGAGACTTGAATCAACAATCGAAATGATATCGTATATAAATTGTGGTAAAGAAATAGAACAATAATAACAGAATAGTGAAAACAAAACATTTATCGTTATATTAATACTTGTAAATAACAAGTAAAGCATTTACATAGTGACCTCTACCCAACTATGATAAATGATTCCAAGACCCAAATTCATATCAACTTAGGCACGGGGTAGCCGATGAAACCCTCATCAATATAACTCGGTGGATTAACCTTTTAATCGATTCTACTTTTAGAACTCTTGGTCGATAAAATTACTCTAATATTTATCTATAGCCCAAAACACATCAACAAGGGCACGGGGTAGCCGATGAAACCCTTATCAATTACTTTTGTTGAGTTCAATCCAAATTTCGAATAAATTTGTCCATTGTCCAAACTCACATTAACTTAGGCACGGGGTAGCCGATGAAACCCTCATCAACATGAATTCGGTGGATTAGACATTTATCACCCACTTCCCCTACGTAACAAGGTTTGTACCCCGGGGTAGCCGAGTGCACTCCCTCGCGAAATAGGTTTTCATGGTTTCTACTATTTGGTAAGGCTATGTCTCAATTAATTGTTTTAGCGAGAGGTCATGTCAATTTATTATCTATCACGTTTTAAGTGAACTAAAGCGGTGAACTACGATAATTCGAATTGACACGGTCGATAAACTCGATAAAATAAGGATGCATGTTTAGTTATGGCGATTTAGCGATGCATGTGACATAAAATAAAATGCAAGCATAAAGATAAAAATCCTAGTATGGCCTTCCTAAAATAGAAAAACTATTAATCTATTACATATTCGGAAACCAACTCCATTGGTCCCTTGAACTTCGATTGTGGCACGCATCTCGAGGTAACACCGTCTTTATGTATCGCCATTCTTGAAGAAATCCGTCTTTTGGAACTCCGGAATGAATAAAATTACATAATAAATTACATAATTTCCTATTATACATTTGTAACTAAAATAAAATAAATCTATTAAATTACAAAACGGTGATACGAGATCACAATAAAAATTACAACCGAATCGATATTCCCATACATTTCGGGAAATACCAATTAAAATCTAAGGCCATACTAAGTAAAATTACATAATTCAAAATTACATAAATTAAAATTATGACAATCATAAAGAAAATGCAGCATTATAATATGTATGAACATGCTCAATTTTATGCTAAATCGCCTTTAATTAGCCAATATCGTATATTACTCGGTTTTTACGGATTTGCGTGATTTCAACATTTTATAATCACAAAAATGCATAAACTCATATTTATGCATAAGTTAATTACCCTAACCTCTTAGGACTCAAAATATAGTCTTCACTAATAATTTGACCATAATTAACCCATATTTACAAAATTGTTCATAAATGGACCAAAAATTACAAAAATAAGCTATTAAACTTCAAATAAATCACAAAATTTCAAATAAATTCAAAATTTGAAATTTAAACTCGTGAACATTCTGGAAAAAATCCATGACACTCATAATGTTCAAAATCTTAGGTTAAAAATTTCGAAATTTTTCCGGAAAAAACAATGTTGCGGTTTATCGATTTATAATAAAATAATCATAAAAAACATGGAAAAATTATTTTCATTAACTTTTCAATTTTAGATCTGAAAAATATAATAAAATGCAACATTAGACGTTTTTCCTAAGTCATAGATTATGTTTTATTAATTTTTCACTAATAATGTCACTATTTATGCTATTTTTCTTCAAAAATTCATAAATCATGCTAAAAGACTTCTTTATATCCAATTATTTTACACACATCTTGTAAAATTGCATGTGACAACATATTAATTTTCTATGACCAGATTCGAAATTTAACTCATATTAACCTATTTTTCTCTTAAATCCGAATTTAATAATGAAAAATTCATTTTTCGAGCATAACAAGTCCAAAAATTATGAAAATTTACAGGTTATCTCAAAATAATATATGTAACAACATATCCAAAAACCAACTGAAAATTCGAAGTATAGCTAATTTTAGACCAAAAATGACATTTTTACTCATAAAATCACATTTAAATGCCATTATTGTAAAATATGAACAATAAAAATCCGAAAAATTAACCAAAATATCCCAAAACACTTTAGGACCAGAAATATTAACATGCATGGATTAATTTAGTGATATCTCATAATAACACAAATTTTACAAGTTTTATTTGTTATTCTTATAACTTGGAAAAACTTTTAACCAATTTGCATGCAAACAACCGTGGCTCATGATACCGATTGAAGGAAATGTAGATTCATATACATATAAACATACTCATATATGTCTAAACTAATTTGTCATAAAATTAAAACGGATTTTATGCATGCAAACAATATAACAAAAGAGAAGAAATCATATCCTTACATAGATGTTTCGGTTTTATGGGGCACAAAAGAAATCTCCTTTTCTTTTGTTCTTGAGCTTTCCTTATGGATGAACAAGATCTAAGTATAAGATCTCTCCCCAAGCTTTATACCCAAGGCTAACTCTTAATCTAATTAATATTATTTGATCTAGTATAATATTAATCTTATGAAAAATTGAACCAAAATATTTGGTATTTTAGCTCTCAAAACCGGTTGAGAGAAGAGGAGAGGAAGAGAAATTATTTTTATCTCTCTAAAAATAATTATGTTGAGTGAATGAATAATTATCTTACACACACTATGCATATAGTGAAAGATAAAATAAAAATGAAAAAGAACCCTTGTTCTTTCCAAGGAGAACTAGGGTAGGGTGAGGGAATTGGCCTATGCATGGCCTTTGTGCTCTTACACAAAAGGCACTAGGTATGCATGCCTACATTAGATAAATGATGATTAATCCCACTAATCTAAATTAACATAATATGTTAATGATTCCCAATATTTCGGTCCACATTGTATTATGGATTCCATATTATTTTTGTCAAATGTCAATATGTCACATGTCATATGTAACATAAATTGTTTATGTATTTTTAACATATTAAAAATCAACGTATTAATAAAAATACGTCATATACAAAATTGACTTAGTAATTCATAATTACTCGTACCAAAATATTTTACCGTTTATAAATCGCATTTATAATAATTCATTCAAATCCAATTGTTTCTTTAAACAATAATTTCATCCGAGTAATAATTTGATTACTCGGCATCGTATCTCATTTAATCATATTTCAATTTGATACGTAAATTTTTCTTCCAAAATCGTCCGTCAATTTTTCAAGTAATTTAATTAACTCGTAACATTATACGATTAATTAAATGATCAATTAAGAGTATCGCCCTATAGGTATGACCTAGGGGGTCAACTGATCACCACCGTCACACGACAGTAATGTCAAACTCTAGTCAGCCAATCATTACCGATATATGTTGACCAGTTGACAGTAACAATATTACTTCCCAATTGTATTCTTTAAAATGAGATTTAATAATGATATTTAAATCATGTGATCGCACTATTGTTGAGGACACATTTCCCAACAGGACCTAAATAAAACCAATCTAGGTCCCAGCTTGAATACTTTAGCCCACACCACACAAGACAAGTAGGACACCCAATTAACCATAAGAGAGGCAAAGAGTCCAAACTTGCACACTCAAATGATCATACACACCCTAGTATATGAAAGGTTACGCAAGAGCATATTCAGCTGACAATCCAACAAAATCTCCAATATCATTAATACTCCAAATTCCAGCTAACCGTTAATCTCATAATTCATGAGAACAAGCTAAAATGGCAACAAGACAAGAAGACTAAAGTATAAGGCAACCAATTCATCCAACAACCAACATGTGAAATGATAATTACAAATATCAAGGCATAACATAAAACCTCCACTAACAATCAATCTCACCTCAAAGACAAACCCTCGACCCGAGTCCCGCGACGGGTCATCGGTCAAATCGAGGCTGACTGGTTTAAACCTAGTTTGACCAAACTCGTTCGGTCAATCTGGCCCAGCTCAGAGTCTTGGCCTACTTTGGCCCAAATCACAAAATTTATCGCAATATTATTCTCATGCTATTTCCAATTTCTATCATGTGAAAAACGAAAGTAACACATTATCAATCACCTAACTACTTAACAAACAACAAACACAACATCAACTACTAATGTGACATTAATTCGTCGAGTAACTCGGAATAGTTACCTTACGCTAGCAAAGAGACAAGTAATAACTTGAGAAAGCTTCTAAAACCCAAAATTACTCTTCATCTTCAACCACATATGAGCCACCTAAAATAATTATGTGAAAGGACGATATTAACGAATTATCGTTATATAAAATATGAGACGGAAATTAATTTAATTATATTTTAAATAAACCAAACTAGTGTCAAAACAATTTATAGACACGGCTCAAAAGTTATAATGACAACCTCAAACTCGGCCTAACCACCAACTACACATGGCCTCAAACTCGTGACTTAGCTAGGCCACGGCCAGGCCACAGCTAGACCACTGCCAGGCCACTAGGAGTCCGACACGACCACCACCCGACTACCCATAGCCACCCTTCACCCTACTTCATAACCTGACCCAAAAATCAGTCCAAAACAGAACCCAAAAGATGCCTAAGTTCGACCCCAACTCCAGTCCTCAAATGCAAAGTGAAAACCTACGATGACAGCTCTCGTCCCTGCCCAAAACAGAGTACCAATTGTCCCCTTAAGACTCCATTCTCGCGCCTAAAAACTGTCCTAGCTGAGCCAACTAAGTCAGCATTTAAAACGGTTTTAGAGCGGAAATCCACAAGTATAAAGCAACTCAAAAACAGACCCTAAAGACTACAAAAATCGACCCCAACACAGAGTCCAAATTAGTCCAAAACAATCCCTACATGTCAGTATACACCGTCTCAACTATAAAACACACCAATTATCACCCAAAACAACCCATACATGTCAGCATACACCGTCTTAAATATACCATTTACTAGCTAGCATCCCAAATGATCCCTAGAGGTCAGTATACACCGTCTCAATCATCTCCACATATCAGTATACACCGTCTTAATTATAAAACAGACTAACCAGCATTCGAAATAAACATATTTTACAAGTAATATCGAGTAATCCATAATTGTTACCTTTTTCCGATTGAACTAATCATTTATGACTAACAAATCTTCTACAAGACCGTCTATTTTAGTACATACAACCGTCTTATAATAAATAAAGCTGAAAATATAAATTGGGTTTGTAAAAATACATGACGAAACTGAATGTTACTTACATCGGAATGACGAGAACGACGAGAGGAGCAATATGGAACGAAAATAATTGATAACGGATGACAAACGGAGTGGCAGGATCAATTTACAATCTGATAAAAATTAAAACAGAACGAAAAGAAGAAAAAGGAAGGGAGAAGAAGAATGATGCGTGAGAAATGAGGGAGCAGCTTGCCTGCCTGGTATTTATTATACGTACGTTTCTTCATCGTTAAGTAACTTCGATATTTATTAAAACCGTTTCGAGTTAAATTTAACCGATTTAAGTAAAAGTTTCAGTAATAAAACGGAATCAATAATAAATAAATTTAATGAGTGAAAATAAAATAAACTCAGCTAGTTAACGTAAATAATAAGAAATCGGCTTGAAACGGAATTATTAGCGATTTTTACGAAACTAACGGATATTAATAAAAAAATTGCTAATTTAGTGAAATAAGCTCAAAATAGCTAATTGGACGGTTTTGTTCCCAAAATCCATCTCGGGTTCACTTAAAACAACTTTCATAAGGACTCGTAAAGAAACGGAAATTATTAAATAAATAAACTCGAACTAATTTCAATAAACTCGAACTAACTTTAAATAAACTTATTAATGATTATTAAAATTAACGTATCGAATTATGATGAAATTAATTAATTAGCTAAGCATAAATATATAAATCGTTAAATGATGTAATTAAATTCAAAATAGCAATTAAAAGAATTTTATCCAACTTAATAAAATACGGGGTGTTACAATCACCCCATCTTTTAAATAGTTCCGTCCTCGAAACTTGAAAGTAGAAAATGAAAGGTTATAAAAATAAAACTGAAATTGGAATCGGTAACCAAAACATTTAAAAGGTCACTTATCGTAAGAATCAAAATTCTTTCAAAAGTTTCAAATAAAATTTTCCGACAGAACCAGATTCTCATTAGAGGAACGGAAGTGTTCTCGTTGCACATTCAAGAACATCACATTCCAAATCCAAGATACGGTCAAAGGTAAATCATTTGTATAAATCAAAAATCAAAATACTTTCGAAAACATTAATATGAAGAGTTTTCAAAAGTATAAGTCTCATTCATGGAACGAAATTGCTCTTGTCGTGCACACAAGAACGCTAACTTTCCAAGTCAGAGACAAATTTAAAACAAAAACTATTTGCCGACAAGCGTAGAACAAGTTATCAAACGTTTCCAATAACTAGTTCTAACATCCGATCAACGTTAAAATCAAAATAAGAGAAAGGTAATCTACTCAAATTTTCTTTTGCAAAAAGCCAAAATAGAAATAAAGGTTTCACCTTTAAACTCAAAGGGGAATCAAATTCCTGAAAGTGTAACATTAAACTTTGACAAAGAAGTCATAAATAGATCAAAGTTAACAGAAATTGGACAAAACTTAACGAAATCTCGGGTCTAGTAATTAAAATTACGATAAATGAGTTTATATTCAAGGAAGGAATAGGGAACTAAATCAAATTTTCATTTTCAGATCTTTAAAAAATAGGTTAGGTTTGCAGAAGTGACATAAACTTTTAAGAATGAATCGAAACTGGTAGCTTGAAAGTTTAGAAGTTGTACAAAAAGGAAAGTAACTTAGATAGCATAGAAACAAAGTATGTTAAGAGAGCTCAAACTTAAGCAACAAGAGAGCTATAATGAATTTCATAGGGTAGAAATTGAAGTCAAAATTACAAGGATGTCAAAGATAGAGTTTCACAAGATACGAGTGTCAAACTTAAAGGAGGAGCAAGATGAAGCGAGGAAATGAGGTATGAACGGTAACGCTTATGAACAAGGAGAAAGGAAAATTAGACAACAAGGAAACTTAAGCAACATGTCAAGATGTGAGACTAAAAGAGTCGAATCATAAAGATAACTAGTTAACAACCAGTAAGAGATATTAGAATTAGGGAGGTATTCAAGACAAGGAAATAACGAGTAAACTTTTATACTTAAGAATCAAATCCAACCAAGGTATGAACGAAAGGGAGGAAAACGATTAATGGTATGAAAGAGGATTTTAAGGCTTAATCCATACGCTTCCTAAAACTTAAGGTTCTCTCTAACAGGGTCACGTCTATTAGGGTATTGTACCTTCATGACAAAACGACCAAATCCCAAACAAGAGTCAAGGTAAAATAAACGCTCGCTTAAGGGGTGATAAATCGGTTAGATACTTCTTCCACCTATCTTATCACATATTAGGATTTCCCTAAAGCAAATCTACCACTCAAGTATAAAAGCATCTCTTTATCTCAAGCACTCGACACAACCTCAATGTTTTAAAAACCAAAGAATCAATTGACAAAGACTTCTCAAGGAACAACTAACATCAAATCACATCCCCAATCTATACGGGATTGTTAACATCTAAAAATGGGTTTTCTTCCAAATTCAAATTCTAAACTTATCTCATGTTTACTCCTAAGGCGACGACGCTCAACCTACTAAGCTTTCAAATCCCAAACATAAACAACAAAGCCAAGTTCTATAACTTTAATCACATAGGCAACTCATTCCTAACACAAAGAATCTACCAATCAATTATACTCACTTTGTCAAGGAACTAGGTATAAGAATCACTAAGTATGTCTCATCACCTTACCTAAGTCTTTCTAACATCACATCCTCTCAAAACCAGGATTAAGGGTTAGACACAAACAATCTCCTCAAAAGTCGAATTTTCCAACCAAGGTCAACATTCCTCACAAGAAAGAGTACTATCTAATGGCGTTAAGGGAGGATAAGCAAAGAACAAAGGACAAGTTAGGAGTACAAGCGTAGCTTTTAAAGTAAAACAGAAGGGAGTTTTGAAGGAGGATAAGCACCAAGAGATTAAGAATAAGGCGAGATACAAAAAGAACGAGAAACATCTTCAAGGAAGTAGAAGCATTCTTCAAAGGTTGAACAAATCTTCAATCATCAGCAATAGGCACTAAATCTTGATCTTCTTAAAATATAAGTGTCCTTTCAATGGAACGGTGATACTCTTGGCGATCACTCAAGAACATCAATATTCCAATTCAAAGACATAAAAATACATTTTTACACCAACAAATGATAAAACTAATTATCAGACGTCTCCAATAACAAGCTTTAACACTAATTGACGTTAAAACCAGTGAAAAACATTAAAATATTTTCAAAATCTTTAGTTCAAATTTTTTTTTATAATAAGGGTAATAACTCCATTAGCTATAGATAAGCTCACGGTCATAGATCCAAGAACGCAACAATTATTAAATGACAAATTTACAAACAGGTTAGTACCTAACAAAGAGCAAACACAAAGAGACTACAACATAAGGTCCTAAGTTTACCCATCTTACCCATCTCTCAAGTTTATTATTTGAAGGTCAAGTTATTTATAATGGGGTGCACAAACGTGCGTTGGGAGCAATTATGCTCTGATACCAACTGTGACACCCTCAATTATTGCGGAAAAGTAAACACGTAATTCTAGAATAAAACTGTATGGATATGTTTGTAATAGGTTCATTATAGTAAAAACCTGTAATTTTTAAAACCTGAACCTGTTATAAAGATATCCAAATGGGAAGGTGTCAAACATGCAAGGTCCAAAATAAATCTCATGAATGAAACATCGCTAAAGTCGCGAAACAAAGTTATACAAACCAAATATGAGAAAGGGAGACATATGTCCCTAAAAAGTATATGACATAAAAAGTATTTAAGGGTCACAATATAATAAAGTCAATCTAGGTCCCAAGGTTACTTTGCTCGCTAGCTCGTCCATGTACCCCATATATGCATCACCTACCTGTCAATCGCATTTTATACAAATACGAAAGCCACAGTCAGTGGGGAGTAACTCCGAGTTCTCCCAGCCACGAAATGTCATAATTAATATAACATGTAAACATAAGAACATGAATACGAATCACACAATGCCTTAGCATATAGATGCTAGACAGTCGTGCTTATCATGTGAACAACAATATAACAACACATAGTCCTAGCATGTGAATACTAGACCGACTCATACTACACTATCATGTGAATCACATAACATCCAGGAATCCAAACTCTATCAACCATAGCCGGCTTGCATCTCACCTTCTATGATTCATAGAATCATCAAACAAGAAAGGACAATATATCAAAGACAGGCATAAGTTCTTAGTCCCGTCAATAGTCACTCTGTAACTCGAGTCTATACCACGAGGTAGGGAAGGTAATCGAACCGGTATCTTGGCTCAGAGGTTCTATCAAAACATGGCCAAGACACAACACAACCCTAGCCTAAAATCTGCGCAGACCTAGACATGCGGATACACACCACCGCACCCAAGACCCACAATTTTTTTAAAACCAAGTGAGTACCCTAAGGAGTCCACCAAAGGGTTGCCTAGTATTTAAGCTGACCACTTAGTCTCAAAATAAGTAACGAGGTCATGCCCCAACTTGGATATAAACCCACCAAGTCAGGAACACAGAGGCTATTAAGCAGTGAACATACACTCGTCAAAGACTATAATGACCTATCTATGATGAAGGCCGAAATACTCACCTAGGACCTAAATAAAACCAATCTAGGTCCCAGCTTGAATACTTTAGCCCACACCACACAAGACAAGTAGGACACCCAATTAACCATAAGAGAGGCAAAGAGTCCAAACTTGCACACTCAAATGATCATACATACCCTAGTATATGAAAGGTTACGCAAGAGCATATTCAGCTGACAATCCAACAAAATCTCCAATATCAATAATACTCCAAATTCCAGCTAACCGTTAATCTCATAATTCATGAGAACAAGCTAAAATGGCAACAAGACAAGAAGACTGAAGTATAAGGCAACCAATTCATCCAACAACCAACATGTGAAATGATAATTACAAATATCAAGGCATAACATAAAACCTCCACTAACAATCAATCTCACCTCAAAGACAAACCCTCGACCCGAGTCCCGCGACGGGTCATCGGTCAAATCGAGGCTGACTGGTTTAAACCTAGTTTGACCAAACTCGTTCGGTCAAACTGCCCACTCGAGTCCCTGGCCTACTTTGGCCCAAATCACAAAATTTATCGCAATATTATTCTCATGCTATTTCCAATTTCTATCATGTGAAAAACGAAAGTAACACATTATCAATCACCTAACTACTTAACAAACAACAAACACAACATCAACTACTAATGTGACATTAATTCGTTGAGTAACTCGAAATAGTTACCTTACGCTAGCAAAGAGACAAGTAATAACTTGAGAAAGCTTCTAAAACCCAAAATTACTCTTCATCTTCAACCACATATGAGCCACCTAAAATAATTATGTGAAAGGACGATATTAACGAATTATCGTTATATAAAATATGAGACGGAAATTAATTTAATTATATTTTAAATAAACCAAACTAGTGTCAAAACAATTTATAGACACGGCTCAAAAGTTATAATGACAACCTCAAACTCGGCCTAACCACCAACTACACATGGCCTCAAACTCGTGACTTAGCTAGGCCACGGCCAGGCCACAGCTAGACCACGCTGCCAGGCCACTAGAGTCCGACACGACCACCACCCGACTACCCATAGCCACCCTTCACCCTACTTCATAACCTGACCCAAAAATCAGTCCAAAAAAGAACCCAAAAGATGCCTAAGTTCGACCCCAACTCCAGTCCTCAAATGCAAAGTGAAAACCCACGATGACGGCTCTCGTCCCCGCCCAAAACAGTACCAATCGTCCCCTTAAGACTCCATTCTCGCGCCTAAAAAACAGTCCTAGCCGAGCCAACTAAGTCAAGCATTTAAAACGGTTTTAGAGCGGAAATCCACAAATATAAAGCAACTCAAAAACAGACCCTAAAGACTACAAAAATCGCCCCAACACAGAGTCCAAATTAGTCCAAAACAATCCCTACATGTCAGTATACACCGTCTCAACTATAAAACACACCCATTATCACCCAAAACAACCCATACATGTCAGCATACACCGTCTTAAATATACCACTTACTAGCTAGCATCCCAAATGATCCCTAGAGGTCAGTATACACCGTCTCAATCATCTCCACATATCAGTATACACCGTCTTAATTATAAAACAGACTAACCAGCATTCGAAATAAACATATTTTACAAGTAATATCGAGTAATCCATAATTGTTACCTTTTTCCGATTGAACTAATCATTTATGACTAACAAATCTTCTACAAGACCGTCTATTTTAGTACATACAACCGTCTTATAATAAATAAAGCTGAAAATATAAATTGGGTTTGTAAAAATACATGACGAAACTGAATGTTACTTACATCGGAATGACGAAAACGACGAGAGGAGCAATATGGAACGAAAATAATTGATAACGGATGACAAACGGAGTGGCAGGATCAATTTACAATCTGATAAAAACTAAAACAGAACGAAAAGAAGAAAAAGGAAGGGAGAAGAAGAATGATGCGTGAGAAATGAGGGAGCAGCTTGCCTGCCTGCTATTTATTATACGTACGTTTCTTCATCGTTAAGTAACTTCGATATTTATTAAAACCGTTTCGAGTTAAATTTAACCGATTTAAGTAAAAGTTTCAGTAATAAAACGGAATCAATAATAAATAAATTTAATGAGTGAAAATAAAATAAACTCAGCTAGTTAACGTAAATAATAAGAAATCGGCTTGAAACGGAATTATTAGCGATTTTTACGAAACTAACGGATATTAATAAAAAAATTGCTAATTTAGTGAAATAAGCTCAAAATAGCTAATTGGACGGTTTTGTTCCCAAAATCCATCTCGGGTTCACTTAAAACAACTTTCATAAGGACTCGTAAAGAAACGGAAATTATTAAATAAATAAACTCGAACTAATTTCAATAAACTCGAACTAACTTTAAATAAACTTATTAATGATTATTAAAATTAACGTATCGAATTATGATGAAATTAATTAATTAGCTAAGCATAAATATATAAATCGTTAAATGATGTAATTAAATTCAAAATAGCAATTAAAAGAATTTTATCCAACTTAATAAAATACGGGGTGTTACATAACTGAATAAGTACAATTGTTTTAACACGAGTCACTAGGACTAATGAACAAGGACAAATGGTTCGCACAATGAGTCACATGTACTAATGAACAAGTACAATTGTTTTAACACAACGAGTCACAAGGACTAATGAACAAGGATAAATGGTTCACACAACGAGTCACATTTACTAATAAAAAAGGACAAATGGTTCACACAACGAGTCACAACGGCTAATGAACAAGGACAAATGGTTCACACAACGAGTCACATAGACTAATGAACAAGTACAATTGTTTAACACAACGAGTCACAAGGACTAATGAACAAGAACAAATGGTTCACCCAACGAGTCACATGGACTAATGAACAAGTACAATTGTTTAACACAACGAGTCACAAGAACTAATGAACAAGGATAAATGGTTCACACAACGAGTCACATTTACTAATAAAAAAGGACAAATGGTTCACACAACGAGTCACATGGACTAATGGACAAGGACAAATGGTTTACACAACGAGTCACAAGGACAACTGAATAAGTACAATTGTTTTAACACGAGTCACTAGGACTAATGAACAAGGAGAAATGGTTCACACAATGAGTCACATGTACTAATGAACAAGTACAATTGTTTTAACACAACGAGTCACAAGGACAAATGAACAAGGATAAATGGTTCACACAACGAGTCACATTTACTAATAAAAAAGGACAAATGGTTCACACAACGAGTCACATTGACTAATGAACAAGTACAATTGTTTAACACAACGAGTCACAAGGACTAATGAACAAGGACATATGGTTCACACAACTAGTCATATGGACTAATGAACAATTACAATTGTTTATCAAAACGAGTCACAAGGACAAATGAACTTGGACAAATGGTTCACACAACGAGTCACATGGACTAATGAACAAGTCACAAGGACTAATGAATAAGGACAAATGGTTTACACAACGAATCACAAGGACTAATGAACAAGTACAATTGTTTTAACACAACGAGTCACTAGGACTAATGAACAAGGGCAAATCAAGGAGTCACATAGACTAATGAACAAGTACAATTGTTTAACACAACGAGTCACAAGGACTAATGAACAAGAACAAATGGTTCACACAACGAGTCACATGGACTAATGATCAAGTACAATTGTTTAACACAACGAGTCACAAGGACTAATGAACAAGGACAAATTGGTCACACAATGAGTCACCTTTACTAATAAACAAGGACAAATGGTTCACACAATAAGTCACAAGGGCTAATGAACAAGGATAAATGGTTCACACAATGAGTCACATGGACTAATGAACAAGTACAATTGTTTTAACACAACGAGTCACTAGGACTAATGAAAAAGGACAAATGGTTCACACAATGAGTCACATGTACTAATGAACAAGTACAGTTTTTTTAACACAACGAGTCTCAAGGACTACTGAACAAGGATAAATGGTTCACACAACGAGTCACATTAACTAATAAACAATGACAATAGGTTCACACAACGAGCCACAAGGGCTAATGAATAAGGAAAAATGGTTCACAAAACGAGTCACATGGATTAATGAACAAGTACAATTGTTTTAACACAACGAGTCACAAGGACTTATGAACAAGGACAAATGGTTTACACAACGAGTCACAAGGACTAATGAACAAGGACACATGGTTCACACAACGAGTCACATAGACTAATGAAGAAGTACAATTGTTTAACACAACGAGTCACAAGGACTAATGAACAAGAACAAATGGTTCACACAACGAGTCACATGGACTAATGAACAAATACAATTGTTTAACACAACGAGTCACAATGACTAATGAACAAGGACAAATGGTTCACACAACGAGTCACATGGACTAATGAACAATTACAATTATTTTAACACAACGAGTGACATGGACTAATGGACAAGGACAAATGGTTTACACAACGAGTCACAAGGACAACTGAATAAGTACAATTGTTTTAACACGAGTCACTAGGACTAATGAACAAGGACAAATGGTTCACACAATGAGTCACATGTACTAATGAACAAGTACAATTGTTTTAACACAACGAGTCACAAAGACTAATGAACAAGGATAAATGGTTCACACAACGAGTCACATTTACTAATAAAAAAGGACAAATGGTTCACACAACGAGTCACATTGACTAATGAACAAGTACAATTGTTTAACACAACGAGTCACAAGGACTAATGAACAAGGACATATGGTTCACACAACTAGTCACATGGACTAATGAACAATTACAATTGTTTATCAAAACGAGTCACAAGGACAAATGAACTTGGACAAATGGTTCACACAACGAGTCACATGGACTAATGAACAAGTCACAAGGACTAATGAATAAGGACAAATGGTTTACACAACGAATCACAAGGACTAATGAACAAGTACAATTGTTTTAACACAACGAGTCACTAGGACTAATGAACAAGGGCAAATCAAGGAGTCACATAGACTAATGAACAAGTACAATTGTTTAACACAACGAGTCACAAGGACTAATGAACAAGAACAAATGGTTCACACAACGAGTCACATGGACTAATGATCAAGTACAATTGTTTAACACAACGAGTCACAAGGACTAATGAACAAGGAAAAATTGGTCACACAATGAGTCACCTTTACTAATAAACAAGGACAAATGGTTCACACAATAAGTCACAAGGGCTAATGAACAAGGATAAATGGTTCACACAATGAGTCACATGGACTAATGAACAAGTACAATTGTTTTAACACAACGAGTCACTAGGACTAATGAAAAAGGACAAATGGTTCACACAATGAGTCACATGTACTAATGAACAAGTACAATTTTTTTAACACAACGAGTCTCAAGGACTACTGAACAAGGATAAATGGTTCACACAACGAGTCACATTTACTAATAAACAATGACAATAGGTTCACACAACGAGCCACAAGGGCTAATGAACAAGGACAAATGGTTCACAAAACGAGTCACATGGACTAATGAACAAGTACAATTGTTTTAACACAACGAGTCACAAGGACTAATGAACAAGGACAAACGGTTTACACAACGAGTCACAAGGACCAATGAACAAGGACACATGGTTCACACAACGAGTCACATAGACTAATGAACAAGTACAATTGTTTAACACAACGACTCACAAGGACTAATGAACAAGAACAAATGGTTCACACAACGAGTCACATGGACTAATGAACAAGAAAAATTGTTTAACACAACGAGTCACAAGGACTAATGAACAAGGACAAATGGTTCACACAACGAGTCACATGGACTAATGAATAATTACAATTGTTTAAAACAACAAGTCACAAGGATTAATGAACAAGGATAAATGGTTCACACAACGAGTCACATGGACTAATGAACAATTACAATTTTTTTAACACAACGAGTCACAAGGGCTAATGAACAAAGACAAATGGTTCACACAACGAGTCACATGGACTAATGAACAAGTACAATTGTTTTAACACAACGAGTCACAAGGACTAATGGACAAGGACAAATGGTTTACACAACGAGTCACAAGGACAACTGAATAAGTACAATTGTTTTAACACGAGTCACTAGGACTAATGAACAAGGACAAATGGTTCACACAATGAGTCACATGTACTAATGAACAAGTACAATTGTTTTAACACAACGAGTCACAAGGACTAATGAACAAGGATAAATGGTTCACACAACGAGTCACATTTACTAATAAAAAAGGACAAATGGTTCACACAACGAGTCACATTGACTAATGAACAAGTACAATTGTATAACACAACGAGTCACAAGGACTAATGAACAAGGACATATGGTTCACACAACTAGTCACATGGACTAATGAACAATTACAATTGTTTATCAAAACGAGTCACAAGGACAAATGAACTTGGACAAATGGTTCACAAAACGAGTCACATGGACTAATGAACAAGTCACAAGGACTAATGAATAAGGACAAATGGTTTACACAACGAGTCACAACGACTAATGAACAAGTACAATTGTTTTAACACAACGAGTCACAAGGACTAATGAACAAGGATAAATGGTTCACACAACGAGTCACATTTACTAATAAAAAAGGACAAATGGTTCACACAACGAGTCACATTGACTAATGAACAAGTACAATTGTATAACACAACGAGTCACAAGGACTAATGAACAAGGACATATGGTTCACACAACTAGTCACATGGACTAATGAACAATTACAATTGTTTATCAAAACGAGTCACAAGGACAAATGAACTTGGACAAATGGTTCACAAAACGAGTCACATGGACTAATGAACAAGTCACAAGGACTAATGAATAAGGACAAATGGTTTACACAACGAATCACAAGGACTAATGAACAAGTACAATTGTTTTAACACAACGAGTCACTAGGACTAATGAACAAGGGCAAATCAAGGAGTCACATAGACTAATGAACAAGTTCAATTGTTTAACACAACGAGTCACAAGGACAAATGAACAAGAACAAATGGTTCACACAACGAGTCACATGGACTAATGATCAATTACAATTGTTTAACACAACGAGTCACAAGGACTAATGAACAAGGAAAAATTGGTCACACAATGAGTCACCTTTACTAATAAACAAGGACAAATGGTTCACACAATAAGTCACAAGGGCTAATGAACAAGAATAAATGGTTCACACAATGAGTCACATGGACTAATGAACAAGTACAATTGTTTTAACACAACGAGTCACTAGGACTAATGAAAAAGGACAAATGGTTCACACAATGAGTCACATGTACTAATGAACAAGTACAATTTTTTTAACACAACGAGTCTCAAGGACTACTGAACAAGGATAAATGGTTCACACAACGAGTCACATTTACTAATAAACAATGATAATAGGTTCACACAACGAGCCACAAGGGCTAATGAACAAGGACAAATGGTTCACAAAACGAGTCACATGGACTAATGAACAAGTACAATTGTTTTAACACAACGAGTCACAAGGACTAATGAACAAGGACAAATGGTTTACACAACGAGTCACAAGGACTAATGAACAAGGACACATGGTTCACACAACGAGTCACATAGACTAATGAACAAGTACAATTGTTTAACACAACGAGTCACAAGGACTAATGAACAAGAACAAATGGTTCACACAACGAGTCACATGGACTAATGAACAAGTACAATTGTTTAACACAACGACTCACAAGGACTAATGAACAAGGACAAATGGTTCACACAACGAGTCACATGGACTAATGAATAATTACAATTGTTTAACACAACGAGTCACAAGGATTAATGAACAAGGATAAATGGTTCACACAACGAGTCACATGGACTAATGAACAATTACAATTTTTTTAACACAACGAGTCACAAGGGCTAATGAAAAAAGACAAATGGTTCACACAACGAGTCACATGGACTAATGAACAAGTACAATTGTTTTAACACAACGAGTCACAAGGACTAATGGACAATGACAAATGGTTTACACAACGAGTCACAAGGACAAATCGAATAGATACAATTGTTTTAACACGAGTCACTAGGACTAATGAACAAGGACAAATGGTTCACACAATGAGTCACATGTACTAATGAACAAGTACAATTGTTTTAACACAACGAGTCACAAGGACTAATGAACAAGGATAAATGGTTCACACAACGAGTCACATTTACTAATAAAAAAGGACAAATGGTTCACACAACGAGTCAGATGGACTAATGAACAAGTACAATTTTTTAACACAACGAGTCACAAGGACTAATGAACAAGGACATATGGTTCACACAACTAGTCACATGGACTAATGAACAATTAAAACTGTTTATCAAAACGAGTCACAATGACAAATGAACATGGACAAATGGTTCACACAACGAGTCACATGGACTAATGAACAAGTCACAAGGACTAATGAATAAGGACAAATGGTTTACACAACGAGTCACAACGACTAATGAACAAGTACAATTGTTTTAACACAACGAGTCACTAGGACTAATGAACAAGGGCAAATCAAGGAGTCACATAGACTAATGAACAAGTACAATTGTTTAACACAACGAGTCACAATGACTAATGAACAAGAACAAATGGTTCACACAATGAGTCACATGGACTAATGATCAAGTACAATTGTTTAACACAACGAGTCACGAGGACTAATGAACAAGGACAAATTGGTCACACAATGAGTCACCTTTACTAATAAACAAGGACAAATGGTTCACACAACAAGTCACAAGGGCTAATGAACAAGGACAAATGGTTCACACAATGAGTCACATGGACTAATGAACAAGTACAATTGTTTTAACACAACGAGTCACAAGGACTAATGAACAAGGACAAATGGTTTACACAACGAGTCACAAGGACTAATGAACAAGGACACATGGTTCACACAACGAGTCACATAGACTAATGAACAAGTACAATTGTTTAACACAACGAGTCACAAGGACTAATGAACAAGAACAAATGGTTCACACAACGAGTCACATGGACTAATGAACAAGTACAATTGTTTTAACACAACGAGTCACAAGGACTAATGAACAAGGATAAATGGTTCACACAACGAGTCACATTTACTAATAAAAAAGGACAAATGGTTCACACAACGAGTCACATTGACTAATGAACAAGTACAATTGTTTAACACAACGAGTCACAAGGACTAATGAACAAGGACATATGGTTCACACAACTAGTCACATGGACTAATGAACAATTACAATTGTTTATCAAAACGAGTCACAAGGACAAATGAACTTGGACAAATGGTTCACACAACGAGTCACATGGACTAATGAACAAGTCACAAGGACTAATGAATAAGGACAAATGGTTTACACAACGAATCACAAGGACTAATGAACAAGTACAATTGTTTTAACACAACGAGTCACTAGGACTAATGAACAAGGGCAAATCAAGGAGTCACATAGACTAATGAACAAGTACAATTCTTTAACACAACGAGTCACAAGGACTAATGAACAAGAACAAATGGTTCACACAACGAGTCACATGGACTAATGATCAAGTACAATTGTTTAACACAACGAGTCACAAGGACTAATGAACAAGGAAAAATTGGTCACACAATGAGTCACCTTTACTAATAAACAAGGACAAATGGTTCACACAATAAGTCACAAGGGCTAATGAACAAAGACAAATGGTTCACACAACGAGTCACATGGACTAATGAACAAGTACAATTGTTTTAACACAACGAGTCACAAGGACTAATGGACAAGGACAAATGGTTTACACAACGAGTCACAAGGACAACTGAATAAGTACAATTGTTTTAACACGAGTCACTAGGACTAATGAACAAGGACAAATGGTTCACACAATGAGTCACATGTACTAATGAACAAGTACAATTGTTTTAACACAACGAGTCACAAGGACTAATGAACAAGGATAAATGGTTCACACAACGAGTCACATTTACTAATAAAAAAGGACAAATGGTTCACACAACGAGTCACATTGACTAATGAACAAGTACAATTGTTTAACACAACGAGTCACAAGGACTAATGAACAAGGACATATGGTTCACACAACTAGTCACATGGACTAATGAACAATTACAATTGTTTATCAAAACGAGTCACAAGGACAAATGAACTTGGACAAATGGTTCACACAACGAGTCACATGGACTAATGAATAAGGACAAATGGTTTACACAACGAATCACAAGGACTAATGAACAAGTACAATTGTTTTAACACAACGAGTCACTAGGACTAATGAACAAGGGCAAATCAAGGAGTCACATAGACTAATGAACAAGTACAATTGTTTAACACAACGAGTCACAAGGACTAATGAACAAGAACAAATGGTTCACACAACGAGTCACATGGACTAATGATCAATTACAATTGTTTAACACAACGAGTCACAAGGACTAATGAACAAGGAAAAATTGGTCACACAATGAGTCACCTTTACTAATAAACACGGACAAATGGTTCACACAATAAGTCACAAGGGCTAATGAACAAGAATAAATGGTTCACACAATGAGTCACATGGACTAATGAACAAGTACAATTGTTTTAACACAACGAGTCACTAGGACTAATGAAAAAGGACAAATGGTTCACACAATGAGTCACATGTACTAATGAACAAGTACAATTTTTTTAACACAACGAGTCTCAAGGACTACTGAACAAGGATAAATGGTTCACACAACGAGTCACATTTACTAATAAACAATGACAATAGGTTCACACAACGAGCCACAAGGGCTAATGAACAAGGACAAATGGTTCACAAAACGAGTCACATGGACTAATGAACAAGTACAATTGTTTTAACACAACGAGTCACAAGGACTAATGAACAAGGACAAATGGTTTACACAACGAGTCACAAGGACTAATGAACAAGGACACATGGTTCACACAACGAGTCACATAGACTAATGAACAAGTACAATTGTTTAACACAACGAGTCACAAGGACTAATGAACAAGAACAAATGGTTCACACAACGAGTCACATGGACTAATGAACAAGTACAATTGTTTAACACAACGACTCACAAGGACTAATGAACAAGGACAAATGGTTCACACAACGAGTCACATGGACTAATGAATAATTACAATTGTTTAACACAACGAGTCACAAGGATTAATGAACAAGGATAAATGGTTCACACAACGAGTCACATGGACTAATGAACAATTACAATTTTTTTAACACAACGAGTCACAAGGGCTAATGAACAAAGACAAATGGTTCACACAACGAGTCACATGGACTAATGAACAAGTACAATTGTTTTAACACAACGAGTCACAAGGACTAATGGACAATGACAAATGGTTTACACAACGAGTCACAAGGACAACTGAATCGATACAATTGTTTTAACACGAGTCACTAGGACTAATGAACAAGGACAAATGGTTCACACAATGAGTCACATGTACTAATGAACAAGTACAATTGTTTTAACACAACGAGTCACAAGGACTAATGAACAAGGATAAATGGTTCACACAACGAGTCACATTTACTAATAAAAAAGGACAAATGGTTCACACAACGAGTCAGATGGACTAATGAACAAGTACAATTTTTTAACACAACGAGTCACAAGGAATAATGAACAAGGACATATGGTTCACACAACTAGTCACATGGACTAATGAACAATTACAACTGTTTATCAAAACGAGTCACAATGACAAATGAACATGGACAAATGGTTCACACAATGAGTCACATGGACTAATGAACAAGTCACAAGGACTAATGAATAAGGACAAATGGTTTACACAACGAGTCACAACGACTAATGAACAAGTACAATTGTTTTAACACAACGAGTCACTAGGACTAATGAACAAGGGCAAATCAAGGAGTCACATAGACTAATGAACAAGTACAATTGTTTAACACAACGAGTCACAAGGACTAATGAACAAGAACAAATGGTTCACACAATGAGTCACATGGACTAATGATCAAGTACAATTGTTTAACACAACGAGTCACGAGGACTAATGAACAAGGACAAATTGGTCACACAATGAGTCACCTTTACTAATAAACAAGGACAAATGGTTCACACAACAAGTCACAAGGGCTAATGAACAAGGACAAATGGTTCACACAATGAGTCACATGGACTAATGAACAAGTACAATTGTTTTAACACAACGAGTCACTAGGACTAATGAAAAAGGACAAATGGTTCACACAATGAGTCACATGTACTAATGAACCAGTACAATTGTTTTAACACAACGAGTCTCAAGGACTACTGAACAAGGATAAATGGTTCACACAACGAGTCACATTTACTAATAAACAATGACAATAGGGTCACACAACGAGCCACAAGGGCTAATGAACAAGGACAAATGGTTCACAAAACGAGTCACATGGACTAATGAACAAGTACAATTGTTTTAACACAACGAGTCACAAGGACTAATGAACAAGGACAAATGGTTTACATAACGTGTCACAAGGACTAATGAACAAGGACACATGGTTCACACAACGAGTCACATAGACTAATGAACAAGTACAATTGTTTAACACAACGAGTCACAAGGACTAATGAACAGGAACAAATGGTTCACACAACGAGTCACATGGACTAATGAACAAGTACAATTGTTTAACACAACGAGTCACAAGGACTAATGAACAAGGACAAATGGTTCACACAACGAGTCACATGGACTAATGAACAATTACAATTGTTTAACACAACGAGTCACAAGGATTAATGAACAAGGATAAATGGTTCACACAACGAGTCACATGGACTAATGAACAATTACAATTTTTTTAACGCAACGTGTCACAAGGTCTAATGAACAAAGACAAATGGTTCACACAACGAGTCACATGGACTAATGAACAAGTACAATTGTTTTAACACAACGAGTCACAAGGACTAATGGACAAGGACAAATGGTTTACACAACGAGTCACAAGGACAATGTGTTTTAACACGAGTCACTAGGACTAATGAACAAGGACAAATGGTTCACACAATGAGTCACATGTACTAATGAACAAGTACAATTGTTTTAACACAACGAGTCACAAGGACTAATGAACAAGGATAAATGGTTCACACAACGAGTCACATTTACTAATAAAAAAGGACAAATGGTTCACACAACGAGTCACATGGACTAATGAACAAGTACAATTGTTTAACACAACGAGTCACAAGGACTAATGAACAAGGACATATGGTTCACACAACTAGTCACATGGACTAATGAACAATTACAACTGTTTATAAAAACGAGTCACAAGGACAAATGAACATGGACAAATGGTTCACACAACGAGTCACATGGACTAATGAACAAGTCACAAGGACTAATGAATAAGGACAAATGGTTTACACAACGAGTCACAAGGACTAATGAACAAATACAATTGTTTTAACACAACGAGTCACTAGGACTAATGAACAAGGGCAAATCAAGGAGTCACATAGACTAATGAACAAGTACAATTGTTTAACACAACGAGTCACAAGGACTAATGAACAAGAACAAATGGTTCACACAACGAGTCACATGGACTAATGATCAAGTACAATTGTTTAACACAACGAGTCACAAGGACTAATGAACAAGGAAAAATTGGTCACACAATGAGTCACCTTTACTAATAAACAAGGACAAATGGTTCACACAATTAGTCACAAGGGCTAATGAACAAGGATAAATGGTTCACACAATGAGTCACATGGACTAATGAACAAGTACAATTGTTTTAAAACAACGAGTCACTAGGACTAATGAAAAAGGACAAATGGTTCACACAATGAGTCACATGTACTAATGAACAAGTACAATTGTTTTAACACAACGAGTCTCAAGGACTACTGAACAAGGATAAATGGTTCACACAACGAGTCACATTTACTAATAAACAATGACAATAGGTTCACACAACGAGCCACAAGGGCTAATGAACAAGGACAAATGGTTCACAAAACGAGTCACATGGACTAATGAACAAGTACAATTGTTTTAACACAACGAGTCACATGGACTAATGGACAAGGACAAATGGTTTACACAACGAGTCACAAGGACAATTGAATAGATACAATTGTTTTAACACGAGTCACTAGGACTAATGAACAAGGACAAATGGTTCACACAATGAGTCACATGTACTAATGAACAAGTACAATTGTTTTAACACAACGAGTCACAAGGACTAATGAACAAGGATAAATGGTTCACACAACGAGTCACATTTACTAATAAAAAAGGACAAATGGTTCACACAACGAGTCACATGGACTAATGAACAAGTACATTTTTTTAACACAACGAGTCACAAGGACTAATGAACAAGGACATATGGTTCACACAACTAGTCACATAGACTAATGAACAATTACAACTGTTTATCAAAACGAGTCACAATGAAAAATGAACATGGACAAATGGTTCACACAACGAGTCACATGGACTAATGAACAAGTCACAAGGACTAATGAATAAGGACAAATGGTTTACACAACGAGTCACAACGACTAATGAACAAGTACAATTGTTTTAACACAACGAGTCACTAGGACTAATGAACAAGGGCAAATCAAGGAGTCACATAGACTAATGAACAAGTACAATTGTTTAACACAACGAGTCACAAGGACTAATGAACAAGAACAAATGGTTCACACATTGAGTCACATGGACTAATGATCAAGTACAATTGTTTAACACAACGAGTCACAAGGACTAATGAACAAGGACAAATTGGTCACACAATGAGTCACCTTTACTAATAAACAAGGACAAATGGTTCACACAACAAGTCACAAGGGCTAATGAACAAGGACAAATGGTTCACACGACGAGTCACATGGACTAATGAACAATTACAATTGTTTAACACAACGAGTCACAAGGATTAATGAACAAGGATAAATGGTTCACACAACGAGTCACATGGACTAATGAACAATTACAATTTTTTTAACACAACGTGTCACAAGGTCTAATGAACAAAGACAAATGGTTCACACAACGAGTCACATGGACTAATGAACAAGTACAATTGTTTTAACACAACGAGTCACAAGGACTAATGGACAAGGACAAATGGTTTACACAACTAGTCACAAGGACAATGTGTTTTAACACGAGTCACTAGGACTAATGAACAAGGACAAATGGTTTACACAACGAGTCACAAGGACAATGTGTTTTAACACGAGTCACTAGGACTAATGAACAAGGACAAATGGTTCACACAATGAGTCACATGTACTAATGAACAAGTACAATTGTTTTAACACAACGAGTCACAAGGACTAATGAACAAGGATAAATGGTTCACACAACGAGTCACATTTACTAATAAAAAAGGACAAATGGTTCACACAACGAGTCACATGGACTAATGAACAAGTACAATTGTTTAACACAACGAGTCACAAGGACTAATGAACAAGGACATATGGTTCACACAACTAGTCACATGGACTAATGAACAATTACAATATTTGTTTATAAAAACGAGTCACAAGGACAAATGAACATGGACAAATGGTTCACACAACGAGTCACATGGACTAATGAACAAGTCACAAGGACTAATGAATAAGGACAAATGGTTTACACAACGAGTCACAAGGACTAATGAACAAGTACAATTGTTTTAACACAACGAGTCACTAGGACCAATGAACAAGGGCAAATCAAGGAGTCACATAGACTAAAGAACAAGTACAATTGTTTAACACAACGAGTCACAAGGACTAATGAACAAGAACAAATGGTTCACACAACGAGTCACATGGACTAATGATCAAGTACAATTGTTTAACACAACGAGTCACAAGGACTAATGAACAAGGAAAAATTGGTCACACAATGAGTCACCTTTACTAATAAACAAGGACAAATGGTTCACACAATTAGTCACAAGGGCTAATGAACAAGGATAAATGGTTCACACAATGAGTCACATGGACTAATGAACAAGTACAATTGTTTTAACACAACGAGTCACTAGGACTAATGAAAAAGGACAAATGGTTCACACAATGAGTCACATGTACTAATGAACAAGTACAATTGTTTTAACACAACGAGTCTCAAGGACTACTGAACAAGGATAAATGGTTCACACAACGAGTCACATTTACTAATAAACAATGACAATAGGTTCACACAACGAGCCACAAGGGCTAATGAACAAGGACAAATGGTTCACAAAACGAGTCACATGGACTAATGAACAAGTACAATTGTTTTAACACAACGAGTCACAAGGACTAATGGACAAGGACAAATGGTTTACACAACGAGTCACAAGGACAATGTGTTTTAACACGAGTCACTAGGACTAATGAACAAGGACAAATGGTTCACACAATGAGTCACATGGACTAATGAACAAGTACAATTGTTTTAACACAACGAGTCACAAGGACTAATGGACAAGGACAAATGGTTTACACAACGAGTCACAAGGACAATGTGTTTTAACACGAGTCACTAGGACTAATGAACAAGGACAAATGGTTCACACAATGAGTCACATGTACTAATGAACAAGTACAATTGTTTTAACACAACGAGTCACAAGGACTAATGAACAAGGATAAATGGTTCACACAACGAGTCACATTTACTAATAAAAAAGGACAAATGGTTCACACAACGAGTCACATGGACTAATGAACAAGTACAATTGTTTAACACAACGAGTCACAAGGACTAATGAACAAGGACATATGGTTCACACAACTAGTCACATGGACTAATGAACAATTACAACTGTTTATAAAAACGAGTCACAAGGACAAATGAACATGGACAAATGGTTCACACAACGAGTCACATGGACTAATGAACAAGTCACAAGGACTAATGAATAAGGACAAATGGTTTACACAACGAGTCACAAGGACTAATGAACAAATACAATTGTTTTAACACAACGAGTCACTAGGACTAATGAACAAGGGCAAATCAAGGAGTCACATAGACTAATGAACAAGTACAATTGTTTAACACAACGAGTCACAAGGACTAATGAACAAGAACAAATGGTTCACACAACGAGTCACATGGACTAATGATCAAGTACAATTGTTTAACACAACGAGTCACAAGGACTAATGAACAAGGAAAAATTGGTCACACAATGAGTCACCTTTACTAATAAACAAGGACAAATGGTTCACACAATTAGTCACAAGGGCTAATGAACAAGGATAAATGGTTCACACAATGAGTCACATGGACTAATGAACAAGTACAATTGTTTTAAAACAACGAGTCACTAGGACTAATGAAAAAGGACAAATGGTTCACACAATGAGTCACATGTACTAATGAACAAGTACAATTGTTTTAACACAACGAGTCTCAAGGACTACTGAACAAGGATAAATGGTTCACACAACGAGTCACATTTACTAATAAACAATGACAATAGGTTCACACAACGAGCCACAAGGGCTAATGAACAAGGACAAATGGTTCACAAAACGAGTCACATGGACTAATGAACAAGTACAATTGTTTTAACACAACGAGTCACATGGACTAATGGACAAGGACAAATGGTTTACACAACGAGTCACAAGGACAATTGAATAGATACAATTGTTTTAACACGAGTCACTAGGACTAATGAACAAGGACAAATGGTTCACACAATGAGTCACATGTACTAATGAACAAGTACAATTGTTTTAACACAACGAGTCACAAGGACTAATGAACAAGGATAAATGGTTCACACAACGAGTCACATTTACTAATAAAAAAGGACAAATGGTTCACACAACGAGTCACATGGACTAATGAACAAGTACATTTTTTTAACACAACGAGTCACAAGGACTAATGAACAAGGACATATGGTTCACACAACTAGTCACATAGACTAATGAACAATTACAACTGTTTATCAAAACGAGTCACAATGAAAAATGAACATGGACAAATGGTTCACACAACGAGTCACATGGACTAATGAACAAGTCACAAGGACTAATGAATAAGGACAAATGGTTTACACAACGAGTCACAACGACTAATGAACAAGTACAATTGTTTTAACACAACGAGTCACTAGGACTAATGAACAAGGGCAAATCAAGGAGTCACATAGACTAATGAACAAGTACAATTGTTTAACACAACGAGTCACAAGGACTAATGAACAAGAACAAATGGTTCACACATTGAGTCACATGGACTAATGATCAAGTACAATTGTTTAACACAACGAGTCACAAGGACTAATGAACAAGGACAAATTGGTCACACAATGAGTCACCTTTACTAATAAACAAGGACAAATGGTTCACACAACAAGTCACAAGGGCTAATGAACAAGGACAAATGGTTCACACGACGAGTCACATGGACTAATGAACAATTACAATTGTTTAACACAACGAGTCACAAGGATTAATGAACAAGGATAAATGGTTCACACAACGAGTCACATGGACTAATGAACAATTACAATTTTTTTAACACAACGTGTCACAAGGTCTAATGAACAAAGACAAATGGTTCACACAACGAGTCACATGGACTAATGAACAAGTACAATTGTTTTAACACAACGAGTCACAAGGACTAATGGACAAGGACAAATGGTTTACACAACTAGTCACAAGGACAATGTGTTTTAACACGAGTCACTAGGACTAATGAACAAGGACAAATGGTTTACACAACGAGTCACAAGGACAATGTGTTTTAACACGAGTCACTAGGACTAATGAACAAGGACAAATGGTTCACACAATGAGTCACATGTACTAATGAACAAGTACAATTGTTTTAACACAACGAGTCACAAGGACTAATGAACAAGGATAAATGGTTCACACAACGAGTCACATTTACTAATAAAAAAGGACAAATGGTTCACACAACGAGTCACATGGACTAATGAACAAGTACAATTGTTTAACACAACGAGTCACAAGGACTAATGAACAAGGACATATGGTTCACACAACTAGTCACATGGACTAATGAACAATTACAACTGTTTATAAAAACGAGTCACAAGGACAAATGAACATGGACAAATGGTTCACACAACGAGTCACATGGACTAATGAACAAGTCACAAGGACTAATGAATAAGGACAAATGGTTTACACAACGAGTCACAAGGACTAATGAACAAGTACAATTGTTTTAACACAACGAGTCACTAGGACCAATGAACAAGGGCAAATCAAGGAGTCACATAGACTAAAGAACAAGTACAATTGTTTAACACAACGAGTCACAAGGACTAATGAACAAGAACAAATGGTTCACACAACGAGTCACATGGACTAATGATCAAGTACAATTGTTTAACACAACGAGTCACAAGGACTAATGAACAAGGAAAAATTGGTCACACAATGAGTCACCTTTACTAATAAACAAGGACAAATGGTTCACACAATTAGTCACAAGGGCTAATGAACAAGGATAAATGGTTCACACAATGAGTCACATGGACTAATGAACAAGTACAATTGTTTTAACACAACGAGTCACTAGGACTAATGAAAAAGGACAAATGGTTCACACAATGAGTCACATGTACTAATGAACAAGTACAATTGTTTTAACACAACGAGTCTCAAGGACTAACGAACAAGGATAAATGGTTCACACAACGAGTCACATTTACTAATAAACAATGACAATAGGTTCACACAACGAGCCACAAGGGCTAATGAACAAGGACAAATGGTTCACAAAACGAGTCACATGGACTAATGAACAAGTACAATTGTTTTAACACAACGAGTCACAAGGACTAATGGACAAGGACAAATGGTTTACACAACGAGTCACAAGGACAATGTGTTTTAACACGAGTCACTAGGACTAATGAACAAGGACAAATGGTTCACACAATGAGTCACATGGACTAATGAACAAGTACAATTGTTTTAACACAACGAGTCACAAGGACTAATGGACAAGGACAAATGGTTTACACAACGAGTCACAAGGACAATGTGTTTTAACACGAGTCACTAGGACTAATGAACAAGGACAAATGGTTCACACAATGAGTCACATGTACTAATGAACAAGTACAATTGTTTTAACACAACGAGTCACAAGGACTAATGAACAAGGATAAATGGTTCACACAACGAGTCACATTTACTAATAAAAAAGGACAAATGGTTCACACAACGAGTCACATGGACTAATGAACAAGTACAATTGTTTAACACAACGAGTCACAAGGACTAATGAACAAGGACATATGGTTCACACAACTAGTCACATGGACTAATGAACAATTACAATGTTTATAAAAACGAGTCACAAGGACAAATGAACATGGACAAATGGTTCACACAACGAGTCACATGGACTAATGAACAAGTCACAAGGACTAATGAATAAGGACAAATGGTTTACACAACGAGTCACAAGGACTAATGAACAAATACAATTGTTTTAACACAACGAGTCACTAGGACTAATGAACAAGGGCAAATCAAGGAGTCACATAGACTAATGAACAAGTACAATTGTTTAACACAACGAGTCACAAGGACTAATGAACAAGAACAAATGGTTCACACAACGAGTCACATGGACTAATGATCAAGTACAATTGTTTAACACAACGAGTCACAAGGACTAATGAACAAGGAAAAATTGGTCACACAATGAGTCACCTTTACTAATAAACAAGGACAAATGGTTCACACAATTAGTCACAAGGGCTAATGAACAAGGATAAATGGTTCACACAATGAGTCACATGGACTAATGAACAAGTACAATTGTTTTAACACAACGAGTCACTAGGACTAATGAAAAAGGACAAATGGTTCACACAATGAGTCACATGTACTAATGAACAAGTACAATTGTTTTAACACAACGAGTCTCAAGGACTACTGAACAAGGATAAATGGTTCACACAACGAGTCACATTTACTAATAAACAATGACAATAGGTTCACACAACGAGCCACAAGGGCTAATGAACAAGGACAAATGGTTCACAAAACGAGTCACATGGACTAATGAACAAGTACAATTGTTTTAACACAACGAGTCACATGGACTAATGGACAAGGACAAATGGTTTACACAACGAGTCACAAGGACAATTGAATAGATACAATTGTTTTAACACGAGTCACTAGGACTAATGAACAAGGACAAATGGTTCACACAATGAGTCACATGTACTAATGAACAAGTACAATTGTTTTAACACAACGAGTCACAAGGACTAATGAACAAGGATAAATGGTTCACACAACGAGTCACATTTACTAATAAAAAAGGACAAATGGTTCACACAACGAGTCACATGGACTAATGAACAAGTACAATTTTTTAACACAACGAGTCACAAGGACTAATGAACAAGGATATATGGTTCACACAACTAGTCACATAGACTAATGAACAATTACAATCGTTTATCAAAACGAGTCACAATGAAAAATGAACATGGACAAATGGTTCACACAACGAGTCACATGGACTAATGAACAAGTCACAAGGACTAATGAATAAGGACAAATGGTTTACACAACGAGTCACAACGACTAATGAACAAGTACAATTGTTTTAACACAACGAGTCACTAGGACTAATGAACAAGGGCAAATCAAGGAGTCACATAGACTAATGAACAAGTACAATTGTTTAACACAACGAGTCACAAGGACTAATGAACAAGAACAAATGGTTCACACATTGAGTCACATGGACTAATGATCAAGTACAATTGTTTAACACAACGAGTCACAAGGACTAATGAACAAGGACAAATTGGTCACACAATGAGTCACCTTTACTAATAAACAAGGACAAATGGTTCACACAACAAGTCACAAGGGCTAATGAACAAGGACAAATGGTTCACACAACGAGTCACATGGACTAATGAACAATTACAATTGTTTAACACAACGAGTCACAAGGATTAATGAACAAGGATAAATGGTTCACACAACGAGTCACATGGACTAATGAACAATTACAATGTTTTTAACACAACGTGTCACAAGGTCTAATGAACAAAGACAAATGGTTCACACAACGAGTCACATGGACTAATGAACAAGTACAATTGTTTTAACACAACGAGTCACAAGGACTAATGGACAAGGACAAATGGTTTACACAACTAGTCACAAGGACAATGTGTTTTAACACGAGTCACTAGGACTAATGAACAAGGACAAATGGTTCACACAATGAGTCACATGTAGTAATGAACAAGTACAATTGTTTTAACACAACGAGTCACAAGGACTAATGAACAAGGATAAATGGTTCACACAACGAGTCACATTTACTAATAAAAAAGGACAAATGGTTCACACAACGAGTCACATGGACTAATGAACAAGTACAATTGTTTAACACAACGAGTCACAAGGACTAATGAACAAGGACATATGGTTCACACAACTAGTCACATGGACTAATGAACAATTACAACTGTTTATAAAAACGAGTCACAAGGACAAATGAACATGGACAAATGGTTCACACAACGAGTCACATGGACTAATGAACAAGTCACAAGGACTAATGAATAAGGACAAATGGTTTACACAACGAGTCACAAGGACTAATGAACAAGTACAATTGTTTTAACACAACGAGTCACTAGGACCAATGAACAAGGGCAAATCAAGGAGTCACATAGACTAATGAACAAGTACAATTGTTTAACACAACGAGTCACAAGGACTAATGAACAAGAACAAATGGTTCACACAACGAGTCACATGGACTAATGATCAAGTACAATTGTTTAACACAACGAGTCACAAGGACTAATGAACAAGGAAAAATTGGTCACACAATGAGTCACCTTTACTAATAAACAAGGACAAATGGTTCACACAATTAGTCACAAGGGCTAATGAACAAGGATAAATGGTTCACACAATGAGTCACATGGACTAATGAACAAGTACAATTGTTTTAACACAACGAGTCACTAGGACTAATGAAAAAGGACAAATGGTTCACACAATGAGTCACATGTACTAATGAACAAGTACAATTGTTTTAACACAACGAGTCTCAAGGACTAACGAACAAGGATAAATGGTTCACACAACGAGTCACATTTATTAATAAACAATGACAATAGGTTCACACAACGAGCCACAAGGGCTAATGAACAAGGACAAATGGTTCACAAAACGAGTCACATGGACTAATGAACAAGTACAATTGTTTTAACACAACGAGTCACATGGACTAATGGACAAGGACAAATGGTTTACACAACGAGTCACAAGGACAATTGAATAGATACAATTGTTTTAACACGAGTCACTAGGACTAATGAACAAGGACAAATGGTTCACACAATGAGTCACATGGACTAATGAACAAGTACAATTGTTTTAACACAACGAGTCACAAGGACTAATGGACAAGGACAAATGGTTTACACAACTAGTCACAAGGACAATGTGTTTTAACACGAGTCACTAGGACTAATGAACAAGGACAAATGGTTCACACAATGAGTCACATGTAGTAATGAACAAGTACAATTGTTTTAACACAACGAGTCACAAGGACTAATGAACAAGGATAAATGGTTCACACAACGAGTCACATTTACTAATAAAAAAGGACAAATGGTTCACACAACGAGTCACATGGACTAATGAACAAGTACAATTGTTTAACACAACGAGTCACAAGGACTAATGAACAAGGACATATGGTTCACACAACTAGTCACATGGACTAATGAACAATTACAACTGTTTATAAAAACGAGTCACAAGGACAAATGAACATGGACAAATGGGTCACACAACGAGTCACATGGACTAATGAACAAGTCACAAGGACTAATGAATAAGGACAAATGGTTTACACAACGAGTCACAAGGACTAATGAACAAGTACAATTGTTTTAACACAACGAGTCACTAGGACCAATGAACAAGGGCAAATCAAGGAGTCACATAGACTAATGAACAAGTACAATTGTTTAACACAACGAGTCACAAGGACTAATGAACAAGAACAAATGGTTCACACAACGAGTCACATGGACTAATGATCAAGTACAATTGTTTAACACAACGAGTCACAAGGACTAATGAACAAGGAAAAATTGGTCACACAATGAGTCACCTTTACTAATAAACAAGGACAAATGGTTCACACAATTAGTCACAAGGGCTAATGAACAAGGATAAATGGTTCACACAATGAGTCACATGGACTAATGAACAAGTACAATTGTTTTAACACAACGAGTCACTAGGACTAATGAAAAAGGACAAATGGTTCACACAATGAGTCACATGTACTAATGAACAAGTACAATTGTTTTAACACAACGAGTCTCAAGGACTACTGAACAAGGATAAATGGTTCACACAACGAGTCACATTTACTAATAAACAATGACAATAGGTTCACACAACGTGTAACACCCCGGTTTATGAAGGAGCCTTTAGCAAGACATTCCCCAATAAACCGGACTGTCACCATCTCGGTTTCCCGAGGGAGTGAATAGCAAAGTACAACAATACCAAAGTACTTTAACTTAAAACTTAACGATTACGTGTTTATTACAAATTATCCAACTAATACCTAATATAAGATAAATACAACCCGCAGCGGAAAATAAATTAAGTGATAAAATCTTCTATGTGGTCTAGACTTCTAGGTAGATTGGCCAAGTCCTCACGCATCCCATAGCTCCCAAGCCGCCTAATCTTTAGTACCACAAATCTGCTCCCCATTATGGTTCATCACGGTGTTCACGAATACACAGGGTCAACCACGAGGTTGAGTAGGGAAAACAATGAAACAATAAATATGATATGCATGCTCCTCCGTCACCTCCATCTCCATCTCAACTCATATCTCATATCTCATATCTCATACCCCGGACAACCCAGCCATACCGATCCCCGGTAGACTATATATATCGACCGTAGCCGATCTGCCAGCTCGCAGCTGAGGACACCAGGGCAAGTCCTGCAGAACCCGCCTGGGCCTTATCACAACATCACATCATATCCCAACATCGTCACCACCACATCCTCCTCCAACTCCAATGCATATGAAATGCTCAACAGTAATTAATGCAATGCAATATGTATATAAATCACTGAACTGATAAATCACAAAGTCATGCCAGTTACCCGATGTTGTGATATCATACTCAATACGATAATTCAGTCAATCACTTCCCGTATATAAATCATAACGTAAGTCAACAACCAGGGATCAAGTCAACACAACTCAACAACGACGATAATAAGACAAGTGTATTTCCCTACCTCAAAGTGCCAGCAAATCCAATTAAGCAGTTAAGCAGTCCAGAAATAAAGCAATGAATTTGATTATCGATCCATCACGAATCCGTCACCTAAAACAATTATAATATTTATTATTACTAACTACTAAATATAGAATTTCCCAAAATAGAAGCTTCCCGAAATATAATCCCGACACCAAACTTATGCCCAACTGATAAAAATAACCCGATTAGAATTTGACCCAACTTCCCAAAATAGAGAGTTATTAAAGATAGAACTTTCCAAAAATGGTAACTTTCCCGATATAGAAACTTTTCTATTAAACCCGTCTCCAAATAATTAATTATGATTAATTATTATTTTATTGTAAATAACTCGGAACTAAACCAAAATGATAATTAAAGGGTTAAACGAATTATGCGATTAAGAAAACCCGAATCAAAACATTGAACAAATCAACAACCCGACTCAAAACTTACATACATTATTCCGTCACCGCTACCTAATATTAACTTAGTAACTAAAACTAATAATGTAAATAATAGAAATATTAGAAATATACATATTCTCCGACTTACTAAAATAGAAACCGTAACAAAAATCACCCAAAACAACGACTCAACCCGACACACAAACACCCCCTCTTTCAACCCGTCACTACTCACTCCACAACCACCAACCCTCACCGCCGACCACCAGGCCTGACACCAGGTCTGGCCTGGTCACCTCCCACCACCACCAACGTGGTCGACCCACGCCGGTGGTCAGAACCACCACCACCAACACCCCCTGCTTGCGTCCCTGCCGCCACAACCAGCCCCCTTTTCAACTCGCCTGCCACCACGACACAACCCCTCCTCCTTATCAACCACCACCCCTGACACCACCGTCGAAAGGCGACCCTGACACACGTGGCACCACCGGTTCGACCTCCCCCGAGTCCACGGTGGTGCCACCCCATTACCCTATGTCTGAAATGCAACACAAACCCGCATTTCAGACCCGACACCTAATCACCACCACCGCAACCACCAACAAAGAACGACAACCACTCAACCCACCACCACACGACTCGACTCACCACCAAAGAACACAACCCACACCCCGACAACTACTATAACAAAGCCCCTAAACGACGCACAACTCGGATCAAACTACCGTGACAAAATGAAAAACAGAGAACCTTACCTGACGGACGGCGTCGACCTGTGCTATTCCGCCAAGATGACCACCCTCGTCCACCAAGAATGACCTCCCTAGACTCACGGCGGACTTACACCCTCCACACTCACCGCGCGCGTTCGTTGGCTGTAAATAATGCGTGAGGCGTGAAAGAAAAAGGTTGGTGATGGTGATGTGTAGAAATGACGGTATGAAGGGAATTAGGTTTTAGGGTAGATTTAGGGTTTAGTTTTAGGGTTTGGTGAGTGGTAAAAGGTAAATGGGTAAGTGGGTAAATGGGCTATGACATCTTGACCCAAAACTATAAACCCGACTCATCTTACAACATGAATCCGACTCATTACCTTTACGTTATCATTACCTTTACGCTACCATTAAATAATAAAAACTCGCTCAATCGATAATAAAATACGGGGTATTACAGTCTTCCCCCTTTAAAATGAACTTCGTCCCGAAGTTCGCTCCCGTACTCAAACATCAGAAGGGTATTGTATATCATACATACGGACGTCACGTATTTCTAACACAGTTAACACACACTTTTGACACATCAATTAAACATAACAGACACGAAATGTTACATTCTGCCCTCCTAAAAATAAACTTCGTCCCGAAGTTTAACTCATCTTCACATAACCCAACTAACTACAACTAATAACTACTGATAACACAAATGTATAACAACTAAATAATCATCTCGCATCTAAATTTCGATCTCGAACTCAAGTAACTCAATAACCATGGTCTCACTGGACCGTAAACGTAACTTGGCACAAAGGCCCCGATACTCAATACTAGTGGCCAATCTCAAACTCAATATCAATAGTTTAACTACACTCTCTTTTTACACATCCACCAACTAATGTAAGTAGGAACAAAACATATAGAACTCATTTGCATAGGTACCCCACAACGAGACATCAACTTGATCAAACTACAATCTACAACAAGTGCAATTTAAGCATTAAGATTTTACAATCCTACCCGACTAGAAACATGGTTACGTCCTCGTAACCTCTTTTCAATTTTCATATACATATGCAACAAAATCATTATCAACCACATGTGACAGGAAGAACATATGATAACAGATTGCGCATTAACGTTAAGGTCGAAACAAGGTTCTATTATGGAATTATCTGGTTGTCAACAAGTAACATTTATTACTAGCTTATGCCTAACTTAAAAACACAACATCAAACTAAAGAATAACAAGAAAAAAACCAAGGTTTACACGGTTTCACAACTAAACAAATTTGATGATCAATTATAGACTATGAACAAGCGAGAGCAAAATCAACAAAACAATTTAAGAACTTCTCACATTTGTAAACATATCACAGAAATAGATCTACCACTACTATCTATCACAATCACAGGACCTTATTGACACGTCCATTCAACCCTTTACTCACTCACTGGTTTAGGTCACGAATTAGGTCGATGAATTTAAGCAATCTAACAACATACCCATAATTCATACTTTAAATTATAAAAATTGTTTGCACGATATCAATTTTGAAAACATGCTTCCCAATAAAAGTAACTACATATGATCTATGACAACGACAACATTACTTCCATATCACCCTATGTTTCACATTTTAGCAACCATATCATTCAATTGTGTCCAGCAACTTAGTATAATTCATTCTCAGCAAAGCAAGAGATATTGTATAAATAGTTTAAACATATACATTTGCCATCATATACTTTGTAGAACACTAGCTATGATAAAAGATTAGCAACTTGAACAACTTCTCTGATTTGCATGATTGAATAATTAGGCAACTCGTAGGCTCAATTAAATGTAACTATAATGACTATCATTTAAACCAATGCATATCATGTGAATCATCAAAAGAGTTATCCCATTATAATTGCCAACATAGTTATCATGACGATTTTTATTATAATATAATTGATAGTAACGACTCGAGAATATAGATATGCCAATTGTCATGTTATATCAAACAGTTTCCTTTATATCCCACCCATACAATTGCAAGAATCACTTTAGCATTTTATGACAATATAATAACGAACATATTCAATAAGGAATAACAACATTGTGTATTATCATGTTATAGTTTTAGGTCCAACTGAAATAGTTTAATGTGATGAAAGTAATAAATATAACTATTGGCACACAACTCATATGAAAGACATTAGAACTTAGATGCATCCTACATGTGTGAACATTTGGACATACTCATTACTATCATCCATGTGTAAACATTTAGACATAACTATTATAATTATTCATGCGAGTATATTAGAACAATCAAATTAACTTTTAACGCCATCAACTTTACCAAGATATGAGAACATAGTTTTATATTTATATATATCCGACCACCATGCACATATGATGAACATACTAGAGATATTACAACATGCCAAACATACATAAAATATGCAACAACTGGACTCGTATAACATATTTCACCCTTGATTAAGAATCAATTTAAGCTATCCAATTTTTACTCACGCTATCATGCCGACAATGTTATCAACTAGACTTTAATTTTTATCGCCTGTTAAGATACATAACTACTGAACATGCATGCTACTATCATCACATAAAACATTATAAGATCACATTAATAAGGCTCAGGAAATAACCAAACAATTATATGAAAACTCACATAGTACGCACATTTTACAAGTCATGATTCACGTTGTAACTTTCGAAAATCACAAATAAATAACTGTCCAACGAATACTTGAGTTAGATTACTTTTTATAACATACCGAGAGTTAAAAACACAGGGGAAAAAGAATTATGTCTAAAGCACAAGAATTTCATTTTTAAAGCATTTTACAACTCAGTTGTTCCAAATAAGTATGTGACGGCAATTGGTTCGAAACTTGGGTCAGTTTGCAAAACGTACCATTTAATATAGAAACATCAAGAATTTTCGTGGCTTAACAATTTGAAAATATATGCGAATCTTCTGATCGATGGAGTTGGAATTATGCAAAAATTAGCAATACAATTTAAATGAGGATTTTTGCAAAATCATTGGTCAAAACATCACTGCACAGGAACTTCCTGACCACCGCCCACTAAAATATTTATTACTCCTAATCCGTATATCATATAAGCATGAAACCAACGCCAAATGGACACTGACTCACGAGGCTATCTCTCACAAAATTTTCATCCATAGGGGATTAACAGAAAAGAAATGACAGCAAGATCACTTAGGGAGTAAAATCAAACAAACGTGTTTCAGCACTAGGTCATTCATCTACTATGTTCCAAGCTCTTACAACCACACTATCTATACTAACTCATCCTAACTTAAATCTCACACTGTATACCTTCGTAACATCTACCCCATAGAATCCCGTTGCATCTCGATCCACTCCTTAAATCTAATCACGATTGCTATGACTAGAAACATGCAATTCAATAGTGTTTCTTATTACTATCACAAGACTATACTAGCATGGCTTTGGGATCACATAACCGCATATCACTAGACATAATAGTACTATCAGCACATCATTCAACATCCACCTAGGTAAATATCATAATTCGTAATTATTCTCACACTCACGATTACCACATTCCAACACTTCATTGATTATCAATCTGAACACGAAGATTTATTTCTCATTTCCACAACATCATATGATCACATCATCATTCATACAAAATACTTACCGTAACGTTGTCCTGTAGAATGGTTAGAACATATGGGTCTCAAGGTGTACATCCACTCGATTATATTCAAGGTTTTCCTTCTAACTACCCATTCACTCAATTTCTCTCGGGTTACCTGGTTCAAAACTGAGAGGGCAAAAGAGCACGTATTAAGGGCGCCTTCTTAAACCGCACCGTGAGCTCCTAACGAGTTTATTCCCGGGGTTCATTTTATTTAGACACATCCTACGTTCATTGGGTTCATTGGTTTAGGCATGAGGATCGTTCGCTCTGATACCACTTTGTAACACCCCGGTTTATGAAGGAGCCTTTAGCAAGACATTCCCCAATAAACCGATTTGTCACCATCTCGGTTTCAGGAGTGAATAGCAAAGTACAACAATACCAAAGTACTTTAACTTAAAACTTAACGATTACGTGTTTATTACAAATTATCCAACTAATACCTAATATAAGATAAATACAACCCGCAGCGGAAAATAAATTAAGTGATAAAATCTTCTATGTGGTCTAGACTTCTAGGTAGATTGGCCAAGTCCTCACGCATCCCATAGCTCCCAAGCCAGCTAATCTTTAGTACCTGTCAAATCTGCTCCCCATTATGGTTCATCACGGGTGTTCACGAATACACGGGGTCAACCACGAGGTTGAGTAGGGAAAACAATGAAACAATAAATATGATATGCATGCTCCTCCGTCACCTCCATCTCCATCTCAACTCATATCTCATATCTCATATCTCATACCCCGGACAACCCAGCCATACCGATCCCCGGTAGACTATATATATCGACCGTAGCCGATCCGCACTCGCTTGTTGAGGACACCAGGGCAAGTCTGCAGAACCCGCCTTTGGGCCTTATCACAACATCACATCATATCCCAACATCGTCACCACCACATCCTCCTCCAACTCCAATGTATATGAAATGCTCAATGATAATTAATGCAATGCAATATGTATATAAATCAATCGAACCGATAAATCACAAAGTCATGCCGTTACCCGATGTTGTGATATCATACTCAATACGATAATTGATCAATCACTTCCGTATATAAATCATAACGTAAGTCAACAACCAGGGATCAAGTCAACACAACTCAACAACGACGATAATAAGACAAGTGTATTTCCCTACCTCAAAGTGCCAAAGCCAAATCCAATTAAGCGATTAAGCGGTCGTAAATAAAGCAATGAATTTGATTATCGATCCATCACGAATCCGTCACCTAAAACAATTATAATATTTATTATTACTAACTACTAAATATAGAATTTCCCAAAATAGAAGCTTCCCGAAATATAATCCCGACACCAAACTTATGCCCAACTGATAAAAATAACCCGATTAGAATTTGACCCAACTTCCCAAAATAGAGAGTTATTAAAGATAGAACTTTCCAAAAATGGTAACTTTCCTGATATAGAAACTTTTCTATTAAACCCGTCTCCAAATAATTAATTATGATTAATTATTATTTTATTGTAAATAACTCGGAACTAAACCAAAATGATAATTAAAGGGTTAAACGAATTATGCGATTAAGAAAACCCGAATCAAAACATTGAACAAATCAACAACCCGACTCAAAACTTAAATACATTATTCCGTCACCGCTACCTAATATTAACTTAGTAACTAAAACTAATAATGTAAATAATAGAAATATTAGAAATATACATATTCTCCGACTTACTAAAATAGAAACCGTAACAAAAATCACCCAAAACAACGACTCAACCCGACACACAAACACCCCCTCTTTCAACCCGTCACTACTCACTCCACAACCACCAACCCTCACCGCCGACCACCGGGCCCGACACCAGGTCCTGGCCTGGTCACCGCCCACCACCACCAACGTGGTCGACCCACGCCGGTGGTCAGAACCACCACCACCAACACCCCCGCTTGCGTCCCCCCGCCGCCACAACCAGCCCCCTTTTCAACTCGCCCGCCACCACGACACAACCCCCTCCTCCTTATCAACCACCACCCCGACACCACCGTCGAAAGGCGACCCCGACACACGTGGCACCACCGGTTCGACCTCCCCGAGTCCACGGTGGTGCCACCCCATTATTCCCTATGTCCGAAATGCAACACAAACCCGCATTTCGGACCCGACACCTAATCACCACCACCGCAACCACCAACAAAGAACGACAACCACTCAACCCACCACCACACGACTCGACTCACCACCAAAGAACACAACCCACACCCCGACAACTACTATAACAGCCCCTAAACGACGCACAACTCAGATCAAACTACCGTGACAAAATGAAAAACAGAGAACCTTACCTATGACGGCCGTCGACCTGTGCTATTCCGGCCAGTACAGCCACCCTCGTCCACCAGTAACAGCCTCCCTAGACTCACGGCAGACCCTACACCCTCCACACTCACCGGCGCGCGTTCGTTGGCTGTAAATAATGCGTGAGGCGTGAAAGAAAAAAGGTTGGTGATGGTGATGTGTAGAAATGACGGTATGAAGGGAATTAGGTTTTAGGGTAGATTTAGGGTTTAGTTTTAGGGTTTGGTGAGTGGTAAAAGGTAAATGGGTAAGTGGGTAAATGGGCTATGACATCTTGACCCAAAACTATAAACCCGACTCATCTTACAACATGAATCCGACTCATTACCTTTACGTTATCATTACCTTTACGCTACCATTAAATAATAAAAACTCGCTCAATCGATAATAAAATACGGGGTATTACACAACGAGCCACAAGGGCTAATGAACAAGGACAAATGGTTCACAAAACGAGTCACATGGACTAATGAACAAGTACAATTGTTTTAACACAACGAGTCACATGGACTAATGGACAAGGACAAATGGTTTACACAACGAGTCACAAGGACAATTGAATAGATACAATTGTTTTAACACGAGTCACTAGGACTAATGAACAAGGACAAATGGTTCACACAATGAGTCACATGTACTAATGAACAAGTACAATTGTTTTAACACAACGAGTCACAAGGACTAATGAACAAGGATAAATGGTTCACACAACGAGTCACATTTACTAATAAAAAAGGACAAATGGTTCACACAACGAGTCACATGGACTAATGAACAAGTACAATTTTTTAACACAACGAGTCACAAGGACTAATGAACAAGGACATATGGTTCACACAACTAGTCACATAGACTAATGAACAATTACAACTGTTTATCAAAACGAGTCACAATGAAAAATGAACATGGACAAATGGTTCACACAACGAGTCACATGGACTAATGAACAAGTCACAAGGACTAATGAATAAGGACAAATGGTTTACACAACGAGTCACAACGACTAATGAACAAGTACAATTGTTTTAACACAACGAGTCACTAGGACTAATGAACAAGGGCAAATCAAGGAGTCACATAGACTAATGAACAAGTACAATTGTTTAACACAACGAGTCACAAGGACTAATGAACAAGAACAAATGGTTCACACATTGAGTCACATGGACTAATGATCAAGTACAATTGTTTAACACAACGAGTCACAAGGACTAATGAACATGGACAAATTGGTCACACAATGAGTCACCTTTACTAATAAACAAGGACAAATGGTTCACACAACAAATCACAAGGGCTAATGAACAAGGACAAATGGTTCACACAATGAGTCACATGGACTAATGAACAAGTACAATTGTTTTAACACAACGAGTCACTAGGACTAATGAAAAAGGACAAATGGTTCACACAATGAGTCACATGTACTAATGAACAAGTACAATTGTTTTAACGCAACGAGTCTCAAGGACTACTGAACAAGGATAAATGGTTCACACAACGAGTCACATTTACTAATAAACAATGACAATAGGTTCACACAACGAGCCACAAGGGCTAATGAACAAGGACAAATGGTTCACAAAACGAGTCACATGGGCTAATGAACAAGTACAATTGTTTTAACACAACGAGTCACAAGGACTAATGAACAAGGACAAATGGTTTACACAACGTGTCACAAGGACTAATGAACAAGGACACATGGTTCACACAACGAGTCACATAGACTAATGAACAAGTACAATTGTTTAACACAACGAGTCACAAGGACTAATGAACAAGAACAAATGGTTCACACAACGAGTCACATGGACTAATGAACAAGTACAATTGTTTAACACAACGAGTCACAAGGACTAATGAACAAGGACAAATGGTTCACACAACGAGTCACATGGACTAATGAACAAGTCACAAGGACTAATGAATAAGGACAAATGGTTTACACAACGAGTCACAAGGACTAATGAACAAGTACAATTGTTTTAACACAACGAGTCACTAGGACTAATGAACAAGGGCAAATCAAGGAGTCACATAGACTAATGAACAAGTACAATTGTTTAACACAACGAGTCACAAGGACTAATGAACAAGAACAAATGGTTCACACAACGAGTCACATGGACTAATGATCAAGTACAATTGTTTAACACAACGAGTCACAAGGACTAATGAACAAGGAAAAATTGGTCACACAATGAGTCACCTTTACTAATAAACAAGGACAAATGGTTCACACAATTAGTCACAAGGGCTAATGAACAAGGATAAATGGTTCACACAATGAGTCACATGGACTAATGAACAAGTACAATTGTTTTAACACAACGAGTCACTAGGACTAATGAAAAAGGACAAATGGTTCACACAATGAGTCACATGTACTAATGAACAAGTACAATTGTTTTAACACAACGAGTCTCAAGGACTACTGAACAAGGATAAATGGTTCACACAACGAGTCACATTTACTAATAAACAATGACAATAGGTTCACACAACGAGCCACAAGGGCTAATGAACAAGGACAAATGGTTCACAAAACGAGTCACATGGAATAATGAACAAGTACAATTGTTTTAACACAACGAGTCACATGGACTAATGGACAAGGACAAATGGTTTACACAACGAGTCACAAGGACAATTGAATAGATACAATTGTTTTAACACGAGTCACTAGGACTAATGAACAAGGACAAATGGTTCACACAATGAGTCACATGTACTAATGAACAAGTACAATTGTTTTAACACAACGAGTCACAAGGACTAATGAACAAGGATAAATGGTTCACACAACGAGTCACATTTACTAATAAAAAAGGACAAATGGTTCACACAACGAGTCACATGGACTAATGAACAAGTACAATTTTTTAACACAACGAGTCACAAGGACTAATGAACAAGGACATATGGTTCACACAACTAGTCACATAGACTAATGAACAATTACAACTGTTTATCAAAATGAGTCACAATGAAAAATGAACATGGACAAATGGTTCAAACAACGAGTCACATGGACTAATGAACAAGTCACAAGGACTAATGAATAAGGACAAATGGTTTACACAACGAGTCACAACGACTAATGAACAAGTACAATTGTTTTAACACAACGAGTCACTAGGACTAATGAACAAGGGCAAATCAAGGAGTCACATAGACTAATGAACAAGTACAATTGTTTAACACAACGAGTCACAAGGACTAATGAACAAGAACAAATGGTTCACACATTGAGTCACATGGACTAATGATCAAGTACAATTGTTTAACACAACGAGTCACAAGGACTAATGAACAAGGACAAATTGGTCACACAATGAGTCACCTTTACTAATAAACAAGGACAAATGCTTCACACAACAAGTCACAAGGGCTAATGAACAAGGACAAATGGTTCACACAACGAGTCACATGGACTAATGAACAATTACAATTGTTTAACACAACGAGTCACGAGGATTAATGAACAAGGATTATGGTTCACACAACGAGTCACATGGACTAATGAACAATTACAATTTTTTTAACACAACGTGTCACAAGGTCTAATGAACAAAGACAAATGGTTCACACAACGAGTCACATGGACTAATGAACAAGTACAATTGTTTTAACACAACGAGTCACAAGGACTAATGGACAAGGACAAATGGTTTACACAACGAGTCACAAGGACAATGTGTTTTAACACGAGTCACTAGGACTAATGAACAAGGACAAATGGTTCACACAATGAGTCACATGTACTAATGAACAAGTACAATTGTTTTAACACAACGAGTCACAAGGACTAATGAACAAGGATAAATGGTTCACACAACGAGTCACATTTACTAATAAAAAAGGACAAATGGTTCACACAACGAGTCACATGGACTAATGAACAAGTACAATTGTTTAACACAACGAGTCACAAGGACTAATGAACAAGGACATATGGTTCACACAACTAGTCACATGGACTAATGAACAATTACAATGTTTATAAAAACGAGTCACAAGGACAAATGAACATGGACAAATGGTTCACACAACGAGTCACATGGACTAATGAACAAGTCACAAGGACTAATGAATAAGGACAAATGGTTTACACAACGAGTCACAAGGACTAATGAACAAGTACAATTGTTTTAACACAACGAGTCACTAGGACTAATGAACAAGGGCAAATCAAGGAGTCACATAGACTAATGAACAAGTACAATTGTTTAACACAACGAGTCACAAGGACTAATGAACAAGAACAAATGGTTCACACAACGAGTCACATGGACTAATGATCAAGTACAATTGTTTAACACAACGAGTCACAAGGACTAATGAACAAGGAAAAATTGGTCACACAATGAGTCACCTTTACTAATAAACAAGGACAAATGGTTCACACAATTAGTCACAAGGGCTAATGAACAAGGATAAATGGTTCACACAATGAGTCACATGGACTAATGAACAAGTACAATTGTTTTAACACAACGAGTCACTAGGACTAATGAAAAAGGACAAATGGTTCACACAATGAGTCACATGTACTAATGAACAAGTACAATTGTTTTAACACAACGAGTCTCAAGGACTACTGAACAAGGATAAATGGTTCACACAACGAGTCACATTTACTAATAAACAATGACAATAGGTTCACACAACGAGCCACAAGGGCTAATGAACAAGGACAAATGGTTCACAAAACGAGTCACATGGACTAATGAACAAGTACAATTGTTTTAACACAACGAGTCACATGGACTAATGGACAAGGACAAATGGTTTACACAACGAGTCACAAGGACAATTGAATAGATACAATTGTTTTAACACGAGTCACTAGGACTAATGAACAAGGACAAATGGTTCACACAATGAGTCACATGTACTAATGAACAAGTACATTTGTTTTAACACAACGAGTCACAAGGACTAATGAACAAGGATAAATGGTTCACACAACGAGTCACATTTACTAATAAAAAAGGACAAATGGTTCACACAACGAGTCACATGGACTAATGAACAAGTACAATTTTTTAACACAACGAGTCACAAGGACTAATGAACAAGGACATATGGTTCACACAACTAGTCACATAGACTAATGAACAATTACAACTGTTTATCAAAACGAGTCACAATGAAAAATGAACATGGACAAATGGTTCACACAACGAGTCACATGGACTAATGAACAAGTCACAAGGACTAATGAATAAGGACAAATGGTTTACACAACGAGTCACAACGACTAATGAACAAGTACAATTGTTTTAACACAACGAGTCACTAGGACTAATGAACAAGGGCAAATCAAGGAGTCACATAGACTAATGAACAAGTACAATTGTTTAACACAACGAGTCACAAGGACTAATGAACAAGAACAAATGGTTCACACATTGAGTCACATGGACTAATGATCAAGTACAATTGTTTAACACAACGAGTCACAAGGACTAATGAACAAGGACAAATTGGTCACACAATGAGTCACCTTTACTAATAAACAAGGACAAATGCTTCACACAACAAGTCACAAGGGCTAATGAACAAGGACAAATGGTTCACACAACGAGTCACATGGACTAATGAACAATTACAATTGTTTAACACAACGAGTCACAAGGATTAATGAACAAGGATAAATGGTTCACACAACGAGTCACATGGACTAATGAACAATTACAATTTTTTTAACACAACGTGTCACAAGGTCTAATGAACAAAGACAAATGGTTCACACAACGAGTCACATGGACTAATGAACAAGTACAATTGTTTTAACACAACGAGTCACAAGGACTAATGGACAAGGACAAATGGTTTACACAACGAGTCACAAGGACAATGTGTTTTAACACGAGTCACTAGGACTAATGAACAAGGACAAATGGTTCACACTGTAACACCCCGTATTTTATTAAGTTGGATAAAATTCTTTTAATTGCTATTTTGAATTTAATTACATCATTTAACGATTTATATATGTATATATATGCTTAGCTAATTAATTAATTTCATCATAATTCGATACGTTAATTTTAATAATCATTAATAAGTTTATTTAAAGTTAGTTCGAGTTTATTGAAGTTAGTTCGAGTTTATTTATTTAATAATTTCTGTTTCTTTACGAGTCTTTATGAAAGTTGTTTTAAGTGAACCCGAGATGGATTTTGGGAACAAAACCGTCCAATTAGCTATTTTGAGCTTATTTCACTAAATTAGCAATTTTTATTAATATCCGTTAGTTTCGTAAAAAAAAATCGTTAATAACTCCGATTCGAATCGAATTCCTATTATTTTAGTTATGGCTAAGTTTATTTTATTTTCACTTATTAAATTTATTTATTATTGATTCCGTTTTATTATCGAGACTCTTTCTTAAACCGGTTAAATTTAACTCGAAACGGTTTTAATAACGATCGAAATTTCTTAACGACGAAGAAACGTACGTATAATAAATAGCGGTGGCGGTCATTTTCTGCCTCATTTTCATCCCCTCACGTCTACTCTTCTTCTTCTACCTTCTTTTATGTTCTTTTTTTCTCCTTTTCAACGTTTCTATTTTTAATGGATACCGACGATTCATTTCACATCCGTTTTCAACTATTTTTGTTCCATAGCGCTCCTCTCGTCATTCTCGTCATTCCGATGTAAGTAAAATTCATTTTCGTTATGTATTTTTACAAACCCATTTATATTTTTAGCTTTGTTTATTATAAGACGGTTGTATGTACTAAAATAGACGGTCTGGTAGAATATTTGTTAGTCATAAATGATTAGTTCAATCGGAAAAAGGTAACGGTGATAGGTTACTCGAATTATTTATAATACTAGCTATTATATTTCCTATTGTTAAGTTAATTAGTTGTAAGACGGGTTAAAAATAGCTGCTTTGGTTAGCACGAGAGTTTGGGATATTAGCGAGAAGGATTGAACGCTCACAAGCTTGGGCTTTATAAACACTAATATTGTGAAGACGAGGATCTAAACGATGATAATCATAAGGCTTTGGCATTATCAAGGTGATAGTTATCATAACCAACTTTACTGATGTTGGTATTTGTGATTAATTACGTGGAATTGGGATTTTGGAAACAAGTTCTCATATTGAGTTATTTTATTGGAATTTGGTTGGTATTATATTTTAATTGTCGTATCCTTTGTTCTTGGCCAGTGGATGAGTAGCTTGGAGTTATACTCTAAATGTTGAGCAATTCCTTTAATGGAATATTTGACAATATCGATATTGAAATTGAGATGGAAATCTGGTTACTATGGAGTATTATATTATGAGACGGAGTAATGAGTAGGACGGAGTAATGAGAGAGATGGGGTAGAGAGTTGAGATTGAATTAATTATTGGGACGAGAGTGACTATTATAAGGTTGGCCTTTGTGCTTGTGGCTGGCCGTGGCCTAAGGCAAATGGCCTGGCTAAGTCACGAGTTTGGGCCGTATCTATATATTGTTTTGACGCTAGTTTGGTTTATTTAAAATATAATTAAATTAATTTCCGTCTCATATTTTATATAACGATAATTCGTTAATATCGTCCTTTCACATAATTATTTTAGGTGACTCATATGTGGTTGAAGATGAAGAGTAATTTTGGGTTTTAGAAGCTTTCTCAAGTTTATTACTTGTCTCTTTGCTAGCGTAAGGTAACTATTCCGAGTTACTCGACGAATAAATGTCACATTCTTTGTTTTCTTGTATGATTTTGTGAATGTTATTTGAGTAGTTTATTTCACATGAAAATATGAGTCAAATTAATGCCTTTTGTAAGTACAAGTTCACATATTAGTATGGAAATGAATTTTATAGCAATAATTGCCATGTTTTGTTGATTGTGCCGAAAATCGAGCCTTAGTCCCTTTGTCGATGCGATGTCGATTAATTGAGTGATTGGTCACCGCAATTTAACCCGCACTGCCGCAGGCTGGGGTTGCGGGTAAAAATTCGGTTGAATGAATTAGATAATCGGCCTTTTTCTTGTTTTAGGCCATTTAATATATCTCTATTTCACATGCGTAGTTAATTGAATTTAAATAGCTTCTTATTTACTTAGTTGAATTTAAATAGCTTCTTATTTTGTAGAAATGGCCCTAGTTTCCCCTAAAGCTTTTATATTGTTATAATTGCTAGGATTGGAAATTAGTATTGAATTCTTATTGAGGAACTGTTGGGATTGTATGCTGTAAATAGACATTTATATAGCTTTCACATGATAGAATGTTAGAATTTATGTTGGTAAGTAGGACTTTTTGCCCTCTTAAGGTTAAGTGGGTGTCTTACTTGACTTATGTGGTGAGTCTTGGGTGGTGTGGGCTAAAATATTCAAGCGGGACTAGCCGTGACTAGGTCCTAGGTGAGTATTTCGGCCTTCATCATAGATAGGTCTTTATAGTCTTTGACGAGTATATGTTCACCGCTTGATAGCCTTTGTGTTCCTGACTAGTGGATGTTTATCCAAGTTGGGGCATGACCTCGGTACTTATTTTGAAAGTATGGGGTCAGCTTAAGTACTAGCCGACCCTTCGGTGGTGTCCTTAGGGTACTCACTTCACTTTGTTTTAAAAAAAGTTGTGAGTCTTGGGTGCGGTGGTGTGTATCCGCATGTCTAGGTCTGCGCAGATTTTAGGCTAGGGTTGTGTTGTCTCTTGGCCATGTTTTCTTAATAGTAACCGCTGAGCCAAGATACCGGTTCGATTACCTTCCCTACCTCGTGGTATAGACTTGAGTTACAAAGTGACTATTGACGGTGCTAAGAACTTATGCCTGTCTTTGTTATATTGCCCTTTCTTGTTTGATGATTCTATGAATCATAGAAGGTGAGATGCAAGCCGGCTATGGTTGATAGAGTTTGGATTCCTGGATGTTATGTGATTCACATGATAGTGTAGTATGAGTCGGTCTAGTATTCACATGCTAGGACTATGTGTTGTTATATTGTTGTCCACATGATAAGCACGATTGCCTTAGCATCTATATGCTAAGGCAGTGTGTGATTCGTATTCATATTCTTATGTTTACATGTTATATTAATTATGACATTTCGTGGCTGGGAGAACTCGGAGTTACTCCCCACTGACTGTGGCTTTCGTATTTGTATAAAATGCGAATGACAGGTAGGTGATGCATATATGGGGTACATGGACGAGCTAGCGAGCAAAGTAACCTTGGGACCTAGACTGGTTTTATTTCATTGTGACCCTTAAACCCTTTTTATGTCACATACATTTTAGGGACATATGTCTCCCTTTTCTATTTTGGGTTTGTATCTTTACTTTTTCTTATCATTAGCTATGTATGTAAAGTAGTTCATTAGCTTTGCAGGTTTTGGCACCCGCTTTTGGGAATGTTGGAAATGTTGTGATTGGTTTAGAAAGGTTTTGAAATTACAGGTTTTTGGCTAGTTGAACCAATTACAAACATATCCTACCGATTTTCAGTAGAATTACGTGTTTACTTTTCCGCAATAAATGAGGGTGTCACGAGTTGGTATCGAGCATATTTGCTCCCGACGCACGCGTTTGTGCACCCCAATATAAATAACTTGACCTTAAAATAATAAACTTGAGAGATGGGTAAGATGGGTAGATTTAGGACCTTATGTTGTAGTCTCTTTGTGTTTGCTCTTTGTTAGGTACTAACATGTTTGTTGATTGTCATTTAATAATTGTTGCGTTCTTAGATCAATGACCGTGAACTTATTTATAGTTAATGGAGTTATTGCTTTTTTTTAAAAAAAAAAAAATTTGAACTAAAGGTTTTAAAAATATTTTAATCTTTTTCACCGGTTTTAACGTCAATTAGTGTTAAAGCTTGTTATTGGAGACGTCTGATAATTAGTTTTATCATTTGTTGGTGTAAAAATGTATTTTTATGTCTTTGAATTGGAATATTGATGTTCTTGAGTGATCGCCAAGAGTATCTCCGTTCCATTGAAAGGACACTTATATTTTAAGAAGATCAAGATTTAGTGCCTATTGCCGAAGATTGAAGATTTGTTCAAGTATTGAAGAATGTTTTTCCTTCCTTGAAGATGTTCCTTATTCTTTTTGTATCTCGCCTTATTCTTAATCTCTTGGTGCTTATCCTCCTTTTAAACTCCCTTCTGTTTTACTTTAAAAGCTACGCTTGTACTCCTAACTTGTCCTTTGTTCTTTGCTTATCCTCCCTTAACGCCATTAGATAATACTCTTTCTTTTGAGGAATGTTGACCTTGGTTGGAAAATTCGACTTTTGAGGAGATTGTTTGTGTCTGACCCTTAACCCTGGTTTTGAGAGGATGTGATGTTAGAAAGACTTAGGTAAGGTGATGAGACATACTTAGTGATTCTTATACCTAGTTCCTTGACAAAGTGAGTATAATTGATTGGTAGATTCTTTGTGTTAGGAATGAGTTGCCTGGGTGATTAAAGTTATAGAACTTGGCTTTGTTGTTTATGTTTGGGATACTAGTGCTTAGTACTTGACCTAAGGTGGATAAAATTAAATGGTGAAATTGAGGATATAGGATCGACTAAGTCAAGTTTGGGATTAACTTTGGTAGTTGCCTTGGATATGAGGGTTTAATGTTTGTGTCCCCATGTGAGAAATGTTAAATGTGGGATTATTGGTTGGTTTAAGTGAGTGATATTGATTACTACTTGAAGAATGGTATGAGAGTGAGAGTAAGCTCCATTGTTGGGAAGTCTTAGCACTTGTTTTGGTAACTAGAAAGGATAGAAGGGCTCGAGATTCTATTGATTTTTCAGACTTTGGGTTGGCATGCTACTACCTTATTTTGAAATGAGAACTTTGTGGAATATTTGAGGAACCTTTTCTGGGAATTTAGAGCCTGGTGTTGGGATTTTTGATTGAGGGTTTTACTTTTTGAGAAACCTATAGTTGACACTAGTTGGATATGAGTATAGCTTTGTTGGAAACCTTGACCAGTTGACCTTGATCTTGTGGAAGATGTTGGTGGATGTTTGGGGATTTGGAGTGATGAAGTCACACTTATAGTGGAGTACCATGTTTTAGGGGATAAATTAGGATGAAGTAACATAAATGATTTGAGGAAATCCTTGGAAGTGTTTTGGTCATAAGTTTTGTCGTTGGGAAGTTTTCGAAACCGTTTAGGCTGATGTTGTTATTTGAGATTCGAGTACGTGGCGTTTCCTTCTTGTCTAATTTTCTTTTCTCCTTGATCATGAGCGTTACCGTTCATACCTTCTTTCCTCGCTTCATCTTGCTCCTCCTTTAAGTTTGACACTCGTATCTGGTGAAACTCTATCTTTGACATCCTTGTAAATTTGACTTCAATTCTTATCCCTAGGAAGTTCATCATACCTCTTTTGTTGGTTAAGCTTGAACCCTCTTAGCATACTTGTATCTATGATGTCTAACTTACTTTTCATTTCACACAATTTCTAAATATTTCAAACTACTATTTTTGGTTCGTTGTTAAAAATTTATGTTACCCTCACAAAATTTTCCCTACTTGTAAAGATTTGGAAAATGAAAATTCGATTTGATTCTCTAATTGTTCTTTGAGTATAGACTTCCTTATCATGGTTTTGAGTTGCTAAACCTGAGATTTTTGTAAATTTTATCCAATTTCTATTAACCTTGGTCTATTTATGACTTCTTTGTCAAAGTTTAATATTATATTTTCAGGAATTTGATTCCCCTTTGAGTTTAAAGGTGAAACCTTTATTTCCATTTTGGCTTTTGCAAAAGAAAATTTGAATGGATTTCCTTTTCTTTTGATTTTAACGTTGATCGGATGTTAGAACTCGTTATTAGAAACGTTTAATAACTTGTTCTACACTTGTCGGCGAATAATTTTTGTTTTAAATTTGTCTCTGACTTGGAAAGTTAGCGCTCTTGCGTGCACGACAAGGGCAATTTCGTTCCATGAATGAGACTTATACTTTTGAAAACTCTTCATTAATGTTTTCGAAAGTATTTTGATTTTTTGATTTATACAAATGATTTGTCTTTGACCTTATCTTTGATTTGGAATGTGATGTTCTTGAATACGTGCTTGAGAACACTGTCGTTCCCTTGATAAGAACGGTTCGTCGTAAAATTTTATTTGAAACTTTTGAAAGAATTTTGATTCTTACGATAAGTGACCTTTTAAATGTTTTGGTTACCGATTCCAATTTCAGTTTTATTTTTATAACCTTTCATTTATACTTTCAAGTTTCGAGGACGAAACTTTTTAAAAGATGGGGTGATTGTAACACCCGTATTTTATTAAGTTGGATAAAATTCTTTTAATTGCTATTTTGAATTTAATTACATCATTTAACGATTTATATATATATATATGCTTAGCTAATTAATTAATTTCATCATAATTCGATACGTTAATTTTAATAATCATTAATAAGTTTATTTAAAGTTAGTTCGAGTTTATTGAAGTTAGTTCGAGTTTATTTATTTAATAATTTTCGTTTCTTTACGAGTCCTTATGAAAGTTGTTTTAAGTGAACCGAGATGGATTTTGGGAACAAAACCGTCCAATTAGCTATTTTGAGCTTATTTCACTAAATTAGCAATTTTTATTAATATCCGTTAGTTTAGTAAAAATCGTTAATAACTCCGATTCGAATCGAATTCCTATTATTTAGTTAGCTGGCTAAGTTTATTTTATTTTCACTTATTAAATTTATTTATTATTGATTCCGTTTTATTCCGAGACTCTTTCTTAAACCGGTTAAATTTAACTCAAACGGTTTTAATAACGATCGAAATTTCTTAACGACGAAGAAACGTACGTATAATAAATAGCGGTGGCGGTTCTTTGCCTCATTTTCATCCCCTCACGTCTACTCTTCTTCTTCTACCTTCTTTTATGTTCTTTTTTTCTCCTTTTCAACGTTTCTATTTTTAATGGATCGAGCGATTCATTTCACATCCGTTTTCAACTATTTTTGTTCCATAGCGCTCCTCTCGTCATTCTCGTCATTCCGATGTAAGTAAAATTCATTTTCGTTATGTATTTTTACAAACCCATTTATATTTTTAGCTTTGTTTATTATAAGACGGTTGTATGTACTAAAATAGACAGTGCTGGTAGAATATTTGTTAGTCATAAATGATTAGTTCAATCGGAAAAAGGTAACGGTGATAGGTTACTCGAATTATTTATAATACTAGCTATTATATTTCCTATTGTTAAGTTAATTAGTTGTAAGACGGGTTAAAAATAGCTGCTTTGGTTAGCACGAGAGTTTGGGATATTAGCGAGAAGGATTAAACGCTCACAAGCTTGGGCTTTATAAACACTAATATTGTGAAGACGAGGATCTAAACGATGATAATCATAAGGCTTTGGCATTATCAAGGTGATAGTTATCATAACCAACTTTATCTTGATGTTGGTATTTGTGATTAATTACGTGGAATTGGGATTTTGGAAACAAGTTCTCATATTGAGTTATTTTATTGGAATTTGGTTGGTATTATATTTTAATTGTCGTATCCTTTGTTCTTGGCCAGTGGATGAGTAGCTTGGAGTTATACTCTAAATGTTGAGCAATTCCTTTAATGGAATATTTGACAATATCGATATTGAAATTGAGATGGAAATCTGGTTACTATGGAGTATTATATTATGAGACGGAGTAATGAGTAGGACGGAGTAATGAGAGAGAGGGGGTAGAGAGTTGAGATTGAATTAATTATTGGGACGAGAGTGACTATTATAAGGTTGGCCTGGCTGTGGCCTGGCCGTAGCCTAGGCGTGGCTGGCTAAGTCACGAGTTTGGGCCGTATCTATATATTGTTTTGACGCTAGTTTGGTTTATTTAAAATATAATTAAATTAATTTTCGTCTCATATTTTATATAACGATAATTCGTTAATATCGTCCTTTCACATAATTATTTTAGGTGACTCATATGTGGTTGAAGATGAAGAGTAATTTTGGGTTTTAGAAGCTTTCTCAAGTTTATTACTTGTCTCTTTGCTAGCGTAAGGTAACTATTCCGAGTTACTCGACGAATAAATGTCACATTCTTTGTTTTCTTGTATGATTTTGTGAATGTTATTTGAGTAGTTTATTTCACATGAAAATATGAGTCAAATTAATGCCTTTTGTAAGTACAAGTTCACATATTAGTATGGAAATGAATTTTATAGCAATAATTGCCATGTTTTGTTGATTGTGCCGAAAACTGAGCCTTAGTCCCTTTGGTCGATGCGATGTCGATTAATTGAGTGATTGGTCACCGCAATTTAACCCGTGCACTGCCGCAGGGGCTGGGGTTGCGGGTAAAAATTCGGTTGAATGAATTAGATAATCGGCCTTTTTCTTGTTTTAGGCCATTTAATATATCTCTATTTCACATGCGTAGTTAATTGAATTTAAATAGCTTCTTATTTACTTAGTTGAATTTAAATAGCTTCTTATTTTGTAGAAATGGCCCTAGTTTCCCCTAAAGCTTTTATATTGTTATAATTGCTAGGATTGGAAATTAGTATTGAATTCTTATTGAGGAACTGTTGGGATTGTATGCTGTAAATAGACATTTATATAGCTTTCACATGATAGAATGTTAGAATTTATGTTGGTAAGTAGGACTTTTTGCCCTCTTAAGGTTAAGTGGGTGTCTTACTTGACTTATGTGGTGAGTCTTGGGTGGTGTGGGCTAAAATATTCAAGTGGGACTAGTGTGACTAGGTCCTAGGTGAGTATTTCGGCCTTCATCATAGATAGGTCTTTATAGTCTTTGACGAGTATATGTTCACCGCTTGATAGCCTTTGTGTTCCTGACTAGTGGATGTTTATCCAAGTTGGGGCATGACCTCGGTACTTATTTTGAAAGTATGGGGTCACTTAAGTACTAGCCGACCCTTCGGTGGTGTCCTTAGGGTACTCACTTCACTTTGTTTAAAAAAAAGTTGTGAGTCTTGGGTGCGGTGGTGTGTATCCGCATGTCTAGGTCTGCGCTGATTTTAGGCTAGGGTTGTGTTGTCTCTTGGCCATGTTTTCTTAATAGTAACCGCTGAGCCAAGATACCGGTTCGATTACCTTCCCTACCTCGTGGTATAGACTTGAGTTACAAAGTGACTATTGACGGTGCTAAGAACTTATGCCTGTCTTTGTTATATTGCCCTTTCTTGTTTGATGATTCTATGAATCATAGAAGGTGAGATGCAAGCCGGCTATGGTTGATAGAGTTTGGATTCCTGGATGTTATGTGATTCACATGATAGTGTAGTATGAGTCGGTCTAGTATTCACATGCTAGGACTATGTGTTGTTATATTGTTGTCCACATGATAAGCACGATTGCCTTAGCATCTATATGCTAAGGCAGTGTGTGATTCGTATTCATATTCTTATGTTTACATGTTATATTAATTATGACATTTCGTGGCTGGGAGAACTCGGAGTTACTCCCCACTGACTGTGGCTTTCGTATTTGTATAAAATGCGAATGACAGGTAGGTGATGCATATATGGGGTACATGGACGAGCTAGCGAGCAAAGTAACCTTGGGACCTAGACTGGTTTTATTTCATTGTGACCCTTAAACCCTTTTTATGTCACATACATTTTAGGGACATATGTCTCCCTTTTCTATTTTGGGTTTGTATCTTTACTTTTTCTTATCATTAGCTATGTATGTAAAGTAGTTCATTAGCTTTGCAGGTTTTGGCACCCGCTTTTGGGAATGTTGGAAATGTTGTGATTGGTTTAGAAAGGTTTTGAAATTACAGGTTTTTGGCTAGTTGAACCAATTACAAACATATCCTACCAGTTTTTCTGTAGAATTACGTGTTTACTTTTCCGCAATAAATGAGGGTGTCACACACACAATGAGTCACATGTACTAATGAACAAGTACAATTGTTTTAACACAACGAGTCACAAGGACTAATGAACAAGGATAAATGGTTCACACAACGAGTCACTTTTACTAATAAAAAAGGACAAATGGTTCACACAACGAGTCACATGGACTAATGAACAAGTACAATTGTTTAACACAACGAGTCACAAGGACTAATGAACAAGGACATATGGTTCACACAACTAGTCACATGGACTAATGAACAATTACAACTGTTTATAAAAACGAGTCACAAGGACAAATGAACATGGACAAATGGTTCACACAACGAGTCACATGGACTAATGAACAAGTCACAAGGACTAATGAATAAGGACAAATGGTTTACACAACGAGTCACAAGGACTAATGAACAAGTACAATTGTTTTAACACAACGAGTCACTAGGACTAATGAACAAGGGCAAATCAAGGAGTCACATAGACTAATGAACAAGTACAATTGTTTAACACAACGAGTCACAAGGACTAATGAACAAGAACAAATGGTTCACACAACGAGTCACATGGACTAATGATCAAGTACAATTGTTTAACACAACGAGTCACAAGGACTAATGAACAAGGAAAAATTGGTCACACAATGAGTCACCTTTACTAATAAACAAGGACAAATGGTTCACACAATTAGTCACAAGGGCTAATGAACAAGGATAAATGGTTCACACAATGAGTCACATGGACTAATGAACAAGTACAATTGTTTTAACACAACGAGTCACTAGGACTAATGAAAAAGGACAAATGGTTCACACAATGAGTCACATGTACTAATGAACAAGTACAATTGTTTTAACACAACGAGTCTCAAGGACTACTGAACAAGGATAAATGGTTCACACAACGAGTCACATTTACTAATAAACAATGACAATAGGTTCACACAACGAGCCACAAGGGCTAATGAACAAGGACAAATGGTTCACAAAACGAGTCACATGGACTAATGAACAAGTACAATTGTTTTAACACAACGAGTCACATGGACTAATGGACAAGGACAAATGGTTTACACAACGAGTCACAAGGACAATTGAATAGATACAATTGTTTTAACACGAGTCACTAGGACTAATGAACAAGGACAAATGGTTCACACAATGAGTCACATGTACTAATGAACAAGTACAATTGTTTTAACACAACGAGTCACAAGGACTAATGAACAAGGATAAATGGTTCACACAACGAGTCACATTTACTAATAAAAAGGACAAATGGTTCACACAACGAGTCACATGGACTAATGAACAAGTACAATTTTTTAACACAACGAGTCACAAGGACTAATGAACAAGGACATATGGTTCACACAACTAGTCACATAGACTAATGAACAATTACAACTGTTTATCAAAACGAGTCACAATGAAAACTGAACATGGACAAATGGTTCACACAACGAGTCACATGGACTAATGAACAAGTCACAAGGACTAATGAATAAGGACAAATGGTTTACACAACGAGTCACAACGACTAATGAACAAGTACAATTGTTTTAACACAACGTGTCACTAGGACTAATGAACAAGGGCAAATCAAGGAGTCACATAGACTAATGAACAAGTACAATTGTTTAACACAACGAGTCACAAGGACTAATGAACAAGAACAAATGGTTCACACATTGAGTCACATGGACTAATGATCAAGTACAATTGTTTAACACAACGAGTCACAAGGACTAATGAACAAGGACAAATTGGTCACACAATGAGTCACCTTTACTAATAAACAAGGACAAATGGTTCACACAACAAGTCACAAGGGCTAATGAACAAGGACAAATGGTTCACACAATGAGATACATGGACTAATGAACAAGTACAATTGTTTTAACACAACGAGTCACTAGGACTAATGAAAAAGGACAAATGGTTCACACAATGAGTCACATGTACTAATGAACAAGTACAATTGTTTTAACGCAACGAGTCTCAAGGACTACTGAACAAGGATAAATGGTTCACACAACGAGTCACATTTACTAATAAACAATGACAATAGGTTCACACAACGAGCCACAAGGGCTAATGAACAAGGACAAATGGTTCACAAAACGAGTCACATGGGCTACTGAACAAGTACAATTGTTTTAACACAACGAGTCACAAGGACTAATGAACAAGGACAAATGGTTTACACAACGTGTCACAAGGACTAATGAACAAGGACACATGGTTCACACAACGAGTCACATAGACTAATGAACAAGTACAATTGTTTAACACAACGAGTCACAAGGACTAATGAACAAGAACAAATGGTTCACACAACGAGTCACATGGACTAATGAACAAGTACAATTGTTTAACACAACGAGTCACAAGGACTAATGAACAAGGACAAATGGTTCACACAACGAGTCACATGGACTAATGAACAATTACAATTGTTTAACACAACGAGTCACAAGGATTAATGAACAAGGATAAATGGTTCACACAACGAGTCACATGGACTAATGAACAATTACAATTTTTTTAACACAACGTGTCACAAGGTCTAATGAACAAAGACAAATGGTTCACACAACGAGTCACATGGACTAATGAACAAGTACAATTGTTTTAACACAACGAGTCACAAGGACTAATGGACAAGGACAAATGGTTTACACAACGAGTCACAAGGACAATGAATAAGTACAATTGTTTTAACACGAGTCACTAGGACTAATGAACAAGGACAAATGGTTCACACAATGAGTCACATGTACTAATGAACAAGTACAATTGTTTTAACACAACGAGTCACAAGGACTAATGAACAAGGATAAATGGTTCACACAACGAGTCACATTTACTAATAAAAAAGGATAAATGGTTCACACAACGAGTCACATGGACTAATGAACAAGTACAATTGTTTAACACAACGAGTCACAAGGACTAATGAACAAGGACATATGGTTCACACAACTAGTCACATGGACTAATGAACAATTACAATTGTTTATCAAAACGAGTCACAAGGACAAATGAACATGGACAAATGGTTCACACAACGAGTCACATGGACTAATGAACAAGTCACAAGGACTAATGAATAAGGACAAATGGTTTACACAACGAGTCACAAGGACTAATGAACAAGTACAATTGTTTTAACACAACGAGTCACTAGGACTAATGAACAAGGGCAAATCAAGGAGTCACATAGACTAATGAACAAGTACAATTGTTTAACACAACGAGTCACAAGGACTAATGAACAAGAACAAATGGTTCACACAACGAGTCACATGGACTAATGATCAAGTACAATTGTTTAACACAACGAGTCACAAGGACTAATGAACAAGGAAAAATTGGTCACACAATGAGTCACCTTTACTAATAAACAAGGACAAATGGTTCACACAATAAGTCACAAGTGCTAATGAACAAGGATAAATGGTTCACACAATGAGTCACATGGACTAATGAACAAGTACAATTGTTTTAACACAACGAGTCACTAGGACTAATGGACAATGACAAATGGTTTACACAACGAGTCACAAGGACAACTGAATAGATACAATTGTTTTAACACGAGTCACTAGGACTAATGAACACGGACAAATGGTTCACACAACGAGTCACATGGACTAATGAACAATTACAATTGTTTAACACAACGAGTCACAAGGATTAATGAATAAGGATAAATGGTTCACACAACGAGTCACATTTACTAATAAAAAGGACAAATGGTTCACACAACGAGTCACATGGACTAATGAACAAGTACAATTTTTTAACACAACGAGTCACAAGGACTAATGAACAAGGACATATGGTTCACACAACTAGTCACATAGACTAATGAACAATTACAACTGTTTATCAAAACGAGTCACGATGAAAAATGAACATGGACAAATGGTTCACACAACGAGTCACATGGACTAATGAACAAGTCACAAGGACTAATGAATAAGGACAAATGGTTTACACAACGAGTCACAACGACTAATGAACAAGTACAATTGTTTTAACACAACGAGTCACTAGGACTAATGAACAAGGGCAAATCAAGGAGTCACATAGACTAATGAACAAGTACAATTGTTTAACACAACGAGTCACAAGGACTAATGAACAAGAACAAATGGTTCACACATTGAGTCACATGGACTAATGATCAAGTACAATTGTTTAACACAACGAGTCACAAGGACTAATGAACAAGGACAAATTGGTCACACAATGAGTCACCTTTACTAATAAACAAGGACAAATGGTTCACACAACAAGTCACAAGGGCTAATGAACAAGGACAAATGGTTCACACAATGAGTCACATGGACTAATGAACAAGTACAATTGTTTTAACACAACGAGTCACTAGGACTAATGAAAAAGGACAAATGGTTCACACAATGAGTCACATGTACTAATGAACAAGTACAATTGTTTTAACGCAACGAGTCTCAAGGACTATCGAACAAGGATAAATGGTTCACACAACGAGTCACATTTACTAATAAACAATGACAATAGGTTCACACAACGAGCCACAAGGGCTAATGAACAAGGACAAATGGTTCACAAAACGAGTCACATGGGCTAATGAACAAGTACAATTGTTTTAACACAACGAGTCACAAGGACTAATGAACAAGGACAAATGGTTTACACAACGTGTCACAAGGACTAATGAACAAGGACACATGGTTCACACAACGAGTCACATAGACTAATGAACAAGTACAATTGTTTAACACAACGAGTCACAAGGACTAATGAACAAGAACAAATGGTTCACACAACGAGTCAAATGGACTAATGAACAAGTACAATTGTTTAACACAACGAGTCACAAGGACTAATGAACAAGGACAAATGGTTCACACAACGAGTCACATGGACTAATGAACAATTACAATTGTTTAACACAACGAGTCACAAGGATTAATGAACAAGGATAAATGGTTCACACAACGAGTCACATGGACTAATGAACAATTACATTTTTTTTGACACAACGTGTCACAAGGTCTAATGAACAAAGACAAATGGTTCACACAACGAGTCACATGGACTAATGAACAAGTACAATTGTTTTAACACAACGAGTCACAAGGACTAATGGACAAGGACAAATGGTTTACACAACGAGTCACAAGGACAACTGAATAAGTACAATTGTTTTAACACGAGTCACTAGGAATAATGAACAAGGACAAATGGTTCACACAATGAGTCACATGTACTAATGAACAAGTACAATTGTTTTAACACAACGAGTCACAAGGACTAATGAACAAGGATAAATGGTTCACACAACGAGTCACATTTACTAATAAAAAAGGACAAATGGTTCACACAACGAGTCACATGGACTAATGAACAAGTACAATTGTTTAACACAACGAGTCACAAGGACTAATGAACAAGGACATATGGTTCACACAACTAGTCACATGGACTAATGAACAATTACAATTGTTTATCAAAACGAGTCACAAGGACAAATGAACATGGACAAATGGTTCACACAACGAGTCACATGGACTAATGAACAAGTCACAAGGACTAATGAATAAGGACAAATGGTTTACACAACGAGTCACAAGGACTAATGAACAAGTACAATTGTTTTAACACAACGAGTCACTAGGACTAATGAACAAGGGCAAATCAAGGAGTCACATAGACTAATGAACAAGTACAATTGTTTAACACAACGAGTCACAAGGACTAATGAACAAGAACAAATGGTTCACACAACGAGTCACATGGACTAATGATCAAGTACAATTGTTTAACACAACGAGTCACAAGGACTAATGAACAAGGAAAAATTGGTCACACAATGAGTCACCTTTACTAATAAACAAGGACAAATGGTTCACACAATAAGTCACAAGTGCTAATGAACAAGGATAAATGGTTCACACAATGAGTCACATGGGTTAATGAACAAGTACAATTGTTTTAACACAACGAGTCACTAGGACTAATGGACAATGACAAATGGTTTACACAACGAGTCACAAGGACAACTGAATAGATACAATTGTTTTAACACGAGTCACTAGGACTAATGAACAAGGACAAATGGTTCACACAATGAGTCACATGTACTAATGAACAAGTACAATTGTTTTAACACAACGAGTCACAAGGACTAATGAACAAGGATAAATGGTTCACACAACGAGTCACATTTACTAATAAAAAGGACAAATGGTTCACACAACGAGTCACATGGACTAATGAACAAGTACAATTTTTTAACACAACGAGTCACAAGGACTAATGAACAAGGACATATGGTTCACACAACTAGTCACATGGACTAATGAACAATTACAACTGTTTATCAAAACGAGTCACAATGACAAATGAACATGGACAAATGGTTCACACAACGAGTCACATGGACTAATGAACAAGTCACAAGGACTAATGAATAAGGACAAATGGTTTACACAACGAGTCACAACGACTAATGAACAAGTACAATTGTTTTAACACGACGAGTCACTAGGACTAATGAACAAGGGCAAATTAAGGAGTCACATAGACTAATGAACAAGTACAATTGTTTAACACAACGGGTCACAAGGACTAATGAACAAGAACAAATGGTTCACACAACGAGTCACATGGACTAATGATCAAGTACAATTGTTTAACACAACGAGTCACAAGGACTAATGAACAAGGACAAATTGGTCACACAATGAGTCACCTTTACTAATAAACAAGGACAAATGGTTCACACAACAAGTCACAAGGGCTAATGAACAAGGACAAATGGTTCACACAATGAGTCACATGGACTAATGAACAAGTACAATTGTTTTAACACAACGAGTCACTAGGACTAATGAAAAAGGACAAATGGTTCACACAATGAGTCACATGTACTAATGAACAAGTACAATTGTTTTAACGCAACGAGTCTCAAGGACTATCGAACAAGGATAAATGGTTCACACGAGTCACATTTACTAATAAACAATGACAATAGGTTCACACAACGAGCCACAAGGGCTAATGAACAAGGACAAATGGTTCACAAAATGAGTCACATGGACTAATGAACAAGTACAATTGTTTTAACACAACGAGTCACAAGGACTAATGAACAAGGACAAATGGTTTACACAACGTGTCACAAGGACTAATGAACAAGGACACATGGTTCACACAACGAGTCACATAGAATAATGAACAAGTACAATTGTTTAACACAACGAGTCACAAGGACTAATGAACAAGAACAAATGGTTCACACAACGAGTCACATGGACTAATGAACAAGTACAATTGTTTAACACAACGAGTCACAAGGACTAATGAACAAGGACAAATGGTTCACACAACGAGTCACATGGACTAATGAACAATTACAATTGTTTAATGAGCGAGTCACAAGGATTAATGAACAAGGATAAATGGTTCACACAACGAGTCACATGGACTAATGAACAATTACAATTTTTTAACACAACGTGTCACTTGGTCTAATGAACAAAGACAAATGGTTCACACAACGAGTCACATGGACTAATGAACAAGTACAATTGTTTTAACACAACGAGTCACAAGGACTAATGGACAAGGACAAATGGTTTACACAACGAGTCACAAGGACAACTGAATAAGTACAATTGTTTTAACACGAGTCACTAGGACTAATGAACAAGGACAAATGGTTCACACAATGAGTCACATGTACTAATGAACAAGTACAATTGTTTTAACACAACGAGTCACAAGGACTAATGAACAAGGATAAATGGTTCACACAACGAGTCACATTTACTAATAAAAAAGGACAAATGGTTCACACAACGAGTCACATGGACTAATGAACAAGTACAATTGTTTAACACAACGAGTCACAAGGACTAATGAACAAGGACATATGGTTCACACAACTAGTCACATGGACTAATGAACAATTACAATTGTTTATCAAAACGAGTCACAAGGACAAATGAACATGGACAAATGGTTCACACAACGAGTCACATGGACTAATGAACAAGTCACAAGGACTAATGAATAAGGACAAATGGTTTACACAACGAGTCACAAGGACTAATGAACAAGTACAATTGTTTTAACACAACGAGTCACTAGGACTAATGAACAAGGGCAAATCAAGGAGTCACATAGACTAATGAACAAGTACAATTGTTTAACACAACGAGTCACAAGGACTAATGAACAAGAACAAATGGTTCACACAACGAGTCACATGGACTAATGATCAAGTACAATTGTTTAACACAACGAGTCACAAGGACTAATGAACAAGGAAAAATTGGTCACACAATGAGTCACCTTTACTAATAAACAAGGACAAATGGTTCACACAATAAGTCACAAGTGCTAATGAACAAGGATAAATGGTTCACACAATGAGTCACATGGACTAATGAACAAGTACAATTGTTTTAACACAACGAGTCACTAGGACTAATGGACAATGACAAATGGTTTACACAACGAGTCACAAGGACAACTGAATAGATACAATTGTTTTAACACGAGTCACTAGGACTAATGAACACGGACAAATGGTTCACACAACGAGTCACATGGACTAATGAACAATTACAATTGTTTAACACAACGAGTCACAAGGATTAATGAATAAGGATAAATGGTTCACACAACGAGTCACATTTACTAATAAAAAAGGACAAATGGTTCACACAACGAGTCACATGGACTAATGAACAAGTACAATTTTTTAACACAACGAGTCACAAGGACTAATGAACAAGGACATATGGTTCACACAACTAGTCACATAGACTAATGAACAATTACAACTGTTTATCAAAACGAGTCACGATGAAAAATGAACATGGACAAATGGTTCACACAACGAGTCACATGGACTAATGAACAAGTCACAAGGACTAATGAATAAGGACAAATGGTTTACACAACGAGTCACAACGACTAATGAACAAGTACAATTGTTTTAACACAACGAGTCACTAGGACTAATGAACAAGGGCAAATCAAGGAGTCACATAGACTAATGAACAAGTACAATTGTTTAACACAACGAGTCACAAGGACTAATGAACAAGAACAAATGGTTCACACATTGAGTCACATGGACTAATGATCAAGTACAATTGTTTAACACAACGAGTCACAAGGACTAATGAACAAGGACAAATTGGTCACACAATGAGTCACCTTTACTAATAAACAAGGACAAATGGTTCACACAACAAGTCACAAGGGCTAATGAACAAGGACAAATGGTTCACACAATGAGTCACATGGACTAATGAACAAGTACAATTGTTTTAACACAACGAGTCACTAGGACTAATGAAAAAGGACAAATGGTTCACACAATGAGTCACATGTACTAATGAACAAGTACAATTGTTTTAACGCAACGAGTCTCAAGGACTATCGAACAAGGATAAATGGTTCACACAACGAGTCACATTTACTAATAAACAATGACAATAGGTTCACACAACGAGCCACAAGGGCTAATGAACAAGGACAAATGGTTCACAAAACGAGTCACATGGGCTAATGAACAAGTACAATTGTTTTAACACAACGAGTCACAAGGACTAATGAACAAGGACAAATGGTTTACACAACGTGTCACAAGGACTAATGAACAAGGACACATGGTTCACACAACGAGTCACATAGACTAATGAACAAGTACAATTGTTTAACACAACGAGTCACAAGGACTAATGAACAAGAACAAATGGTTCACACAACGAGTCAAATGGACTAATGAACAAGTACAATTGTTTAACACAACGAGTCACAAGGACTAATGAACAAGGACAAATGGTTCACACAACGAGTCACATGGACTAATGAACAATTACAATTGTTTAACACAACGAGTCACAAGGATTAATGAACAAGGATAAATGGTTCACACAACGAGTCACATGGACTAATGAACAATTACATTTTTTTTGACACAACGTGTCACAAGGTCTAATGAACAAAGACAAATGGTTCACACAACGAGTCACATGGACTAATGAACAAGTACAATTGTTTTAACACAACGAGTCACAAGGACTAATGGACAAGGACAAATGGTTTACACAACGAGTCACAAGGACAATCTGAATAAGTACAATTGTTTTAACACGAGTCACTAGGAATAATGAACAAGGACAAATGGTTCACACAATGAGTCACATGTACTAATGAACAAGTACAATTGTTTTAACACAACGAGTCACAAGGACTAATGAACAAGGATAAATGGTTCACACAACGAGTCACATTTACTAATAAAAAAGGACAAATGGTTCACACAACGAGTCACATGGACTAATGAACAAGTACAATTGTTTAACACAACGAGTCACAAGGACTAATGAACAAGGACATATGGTTCACACAACTAGTCACATGGACTAATGAACAATTACAATTGTTTATCAAAACGAGTCACAAGGACAAATGAACATGGACAAATGGTTCACACAACGAGTCACATGGACTAATGAACAAGTCACAAGGACTAATGAATAAGGACAAATGGTTTACACAACGAGTCACAAGGACTAATGAACAAGTACAATTGTTTTAACACAACGAGTCACTAGGACTAATGAACAAGGGCAAATCAAGGAGTCACATAGACTAATGAACAAGTACAATTGTTTAACACAACGAGTCACAAGGACTAATGAACAAGAACAAATGGTTCACACAACGAGTCACATGGACTAATGATCAAGTACAATTGTTTAACACAACGAGTCACAAGGACTAATGAACAAGGAAAAATTGGTCACACAATGAGTCACCTTTACTAATAAACAAGGACAAATGGTTCACACAATAAGTCACAAGTGCTAATGAACAAGGATAAATGGTTCACACAATGAGTCACATGGGTTAATGAACAAGTACAATTGTTTTAACACAACGAGTCACTAGGACTAATGGACAATGACAAATGGTTTACACAACGAGTCACAAGGACAACTGAATAGATACAATTGTTTTAACACGAGTCACTAGGACTAATGAACAAGGACAAATGGTTCACACAATGAGTCACATGTACTAATGAACAAGTACAATTGTTTTAACACAACGAGTCACAAGGACTAATGAACAAGGATAAATGGTTCACACAACGAGTCACATTTACTAATAAAAAGGACAAATGGTTCACACAACGAGTCACATGGACTAATGAACAAGTACAATTTTTTAACACAACGAGTCACAAGGACTAATGAACAAGGACATATGGTTCACACAACTAGTCACATGGACTAATGAACAATTACTGTTGTTTATCAAAACGAGTCACAGACAAATGAACATGGACAAATGGTTCACACAACGAGTCACATGGACTAATGAACAAGTCACAAGGACTAATGAATAAGGACAAATGGTTTACACAACGAGTCACAACGACTAATGAACAAGTACAATTGTTTTAACACGACGAGTCACTAGGACTAATGAACAAGGGCAAATTAAGGAGTCACATAGACTAATGAACAAGTACAATTGTTTAACACAACGGGTCACAAGGACTAATGAACAAGAACAAATGGTTCACACAACGAGTCACATGGACTAATGATCAAGTACAATTGTTTAACACAACGAGTCACAAGGACTAATGAACAAGGACAAATTGGTCACACAATGAGTCACCTTTACTAATAAACAAGGACAAATGGTTCACACAACAAGTCACAAGGGCTAATGAACAAGGACAAATGGTTCACACAATGAGTCACATGGACTAATGAACAAGTACAATTGTTTTAACACAACGAGTCACTAGGACTAATGAAAAAGGACAAATGGTTCACACAATGAGTCACATGTACTAATGAACAAGTACAATTGTTTTAACGCAACGAGTCTCAAGGACTACTGAACAAGGATAAATGGTTCACACGAGTCACATTTACTAATAAACAATGACAATAGGTTCACACAACGAGCCACAAGGGCTAATGAACAAGGACAAATGGTTCACAAAATGAGTCACATGGACTAATGAACAAGTACAATTGTTTTAACACAACGAGTCACAAGGACTAATGAACAAGGACAAATGGTTTACACAACGTGTCACAAGGACTAATGAACAAGGACACATGGTTCACACAACGAGTCACATAGAATAATGAACAAGTACAATTGTTTAACACAACGAGTCACAAGGACTAATGAACAAGAACAAATGGTTCACACAACGAGTCACATGGACTAATGAACAAGTACAATTGTTTAACACAACGAGTCACAAGGACTAATGAACAAGGACAAATGGTTCACACAACGAGTCACATGGACTAATGAACAATTACAATTGTTTAACAGAACGAGTCACAAGGATTAATGAACAAGGATAAATGGTTCACACAACGAGTCACATGGACTAATGAACAATTACAATTTTTTTAACACAACGTGTCACTTGGTCTAATGAACAAAGACAAATGGTTCACACAACGAGTCACATGGACTAATGAACAAGTACAATTGTTTTAACACAACGAGTCACAAGGACTAATGGACAAGGACAAATGGTTTACACAACGAGTCACAAGGACAACTGAATAAGTACAATTGTTTTAACACGAGTCACTAGGACTAATGAACAAGGACAAATGGTTCACACAATGAGTCACATGTACTAATGAACAAGTACAATTGTTTTAACACAACGAGTCACAAGGACTAATGAACAAGGATAAATGGTTCACACAACGAGTCACATTTACTAATAAAAAAGGACAAATGGTTCACACAACGAGTCACATGGACTAATGAACAAGTACAATTGTTTAACACAACGAGTCACAAGGACTAATGAACAAGGACATATGGTTCACACAACTAGTCACATGGACTAATGAACAATTACAACTGTTTATCAAAACGAGTCACAAGGACAAATGAACATGGACAAATGGTTCACACAACGAGTCACATGGACTAATGAACAAGTCACAAGGACTAATGAATAAGGACAAATGGTTTACACAACGAGTCACAAGGACTAATGAACAAGTACAATTGTTTTAACACAACGAGTCACTAGGACTAATGAACAAGGGCAAATCAAGGAGTCACATAGACTAATGAACAAGTACAATTGTTTAACACAACGAGTCACAAGGACTAATGAACAAGAACAAATGGTTCACACAACGAGTCACATGGACTAATGATCAAGTACAATTGTTTAACACAACGAGTCACAAGGACTAATGAACAAGGAAAAATTGGTCACACAATGAGTCACCTTTACTAATAAACAAGGACAAATGGTTCACACAATAAGTCACAAGTGCTAATGAACAAGGATAAATGGTTCACACAATGAGTCACATGGGTTAATGAACAAGTACAATTGTTTTAACACAACGAGTCACTAGGACTAATGGACAATGACAAATGGTTTACACAACGAGTCACAAGGACAACTGAATAGATACAATTGTTTTAACACGAGTCACTAGGACTAATGAACAAGGACAAATGGTTCACACAATGAGTCACATGTACTAATGAACAAGTACAATTGTTTTAACACAACGAGTCACAAGGACTAATGAACAAGGATAAATGGTTCACACAACGAGTCACATTTACTAATAAAAAGGACAAATGGTTCACACAACGAGTCACATGGACTAATGAACAAGTACAATTTTTTAACACAACGAGTCACAAGGACTAATGAACAAGGACATATGGTTCACACAACTAGTCACATGGACTAATGAACAATTACAACTGTTTATCAAAACGAGTCACAATGACAAATGAACATGGACAAATGGTTCACACAACGAGTCACATGGACTAATGAACAAGTCACAAGGACTAATGAATAAGGACAAATGGTTTACACAACGAGTCACAACGACTAATGAACAAGTACAATTGTTTTAACACGACGAGTCACTAGGACTAATGAACAAGGGCAAATTAAGGAGTCACATAGACTAATGAACAAGTACAATTGTTTAACACAACGGGTCACAAGGACTAATGAACAAGAACAAATGGTTCACACAACGAGTCACATGGACTAATGATCAAGTACAATTGTTTAACACAACGAGTCACAAGGACTAATGAACAAGGACAAATTGGTCACACAATGAGTCACCTTTACTAATAAACAAGGACAAATGGTTCACACAACAAGTCACAAGGGCTAATGAACAAGGACAAATGGTTCACACAATGAGTCACATGGACTAATGAACAAGTACAATTGTTTTAACACAACGAGTCACTAGGACTAATGAAAAAGGACAAATGGTTCACAATTAGTCACATGTACTAATGAACAAGTACAATTGTTTTAACGCAACGAGTCTCAAGGACTACTGAACAAGGATAAATGGTTCACACAACGAGTCACATTTACTAATAAACAATGACAATAGGTTCACACAACGAGCCACAAGGGCTAATGAACAAGGACAAATGGTTCACAAAATGAGTCACATGGACTAATGAACAAGTACAATTGTTTTAACACAACGAGTCACAAGGACTAATGAACAAGGACAAATGGTTTACACAACGTGTCACAAGGACTAATGAACAAGGACACATGGTTCACACAACGAGTCACATAGACTAATGAACAAGTACAATTGTTTAACACAACGAGTCACAAGGACTAATGAACAAGAACAAATGGTTCACACAACGAGTCACATGGACTAATGAACAAGTACAATTGTTTAACACAACGAGTCACAAGGACTAATGAACAAGGACAAATGGTTCACACAACGAGTCACATGGACTAATGAACAATTACAATTGTTTAACAGAACGAGTCACAAGGATTAATGAACAAGGATAAATGGTTCACACAACGAGTCACATGGACTAATGAACAATTACAATTTTTTTAACACAACGTGTCACTTGGTCTAATGAACAAAGACAAATGGTTCACACAACGAGTCACATGGACTAATGAACAAGTACAATTGTTTTAACACAACGAGTCACAAGGACTAATGGACAAGGACAAATGGTTTACACAACGAGTCACAAGGACAATGAATAAGTACAATTGTTTTAACACGAGTCACTAGGACTAATGAACAAGGACAAATGGTTCACACAATGAGTCACATGTACTAATGAACAAGTACAATTGTTTTAACACAACGAGTCACAAGGACTAATGAACAAGGATAAATGGTTCACACAACGAGTCACATTTACTAATAAAAAAGGACAAATGGTTCACACAACGAGTCACATGGACTAATGAACAAGTACAATTGTTTAACACAACGAGTCACAAGGACTAATGAACAAGGACATATGGTTCACACAACTAGTCACATGGACTAATGAACAATTACAACTGTTTATCAAAACGAGTCACAAGGACAAATGAACATGGACAAATGGTTCACACAACGAGTCACATGGACTAATGAACAAGTCACAAGGACTAATGAATAAGGACAAATGGTTTACACAACGAGTCACAAGGACTAATGAACAAGTACAATTGTTTTAACACAACGAGTCACTAGGACTAATGAACAAGGGCAAATCAAGGAGTCACATAGACTAATGAACAAGTACAATTGTTTAACACAACGAGTCACAAGGACTAATGAACAAGAACAAATGGTTCACACAACGAGTCACATTGACTAATGATCAAGTACAATTGTTTAACACAACGAGTCACAAGGACTAATGAACAAGGAAAAATTGGTCACACAATGAGTCACCTTTACTAATAAACAAGGACAAATGGTTCACACAATAAGTCACAAGTGCTAATGAACAAGGATAAATGGTTCACACAATGAGTCACATGGACTAATGAACAAGTACAATTGTTTTAACACAACGAGTCACTAGGACTAATGGACAATGACAAATGGTTTACACAACGAGTCACAAGGACAACTGAATAGATACAATTGTTTTAACACGAGTCACTAGGACTAATGAACAAGGACAAATGGTTCACACAATGAGTCACATGTACTAATGAACAAGTACAATTGTTTTAACACAACGAGTCACAAGGACTAATGAACAAGGATAAATGGTTCACACAACGAGTCACATTTACTAATAAAAAAGGACAAATGGTTCACACAACGAGTCACATGGACTAATGAACAAGTACAATTTTTTAACACAACGAGTCACAAGGACTAATGAACAAGGACATATGGTTCACACAACTAGTCACATGGACTAATGAACAATTACAACTGTTTATCAAAACGAGTCACAATGACAAATGGACATGGACAAATGGTTCACACAACGAGTCACATGGACTAATGAACAAGTCACAAGGACTAATGAATAAGGACAAATGGTTTACACAACGAGTCACAACGACTAATGAACAAGTACAATTGTTTTAACACAACGAGTCACTAGGACTAATGAACAAGGGCAAATCAAGGAGTCACATAGACTAATGCACAAGTACAATTGTTTAACACAACGAGTCACAAGGACTAATGAACAAGAACAAATGGTTCACACAATGAGTCACATGGACTAATGATCAAGTACAATTGTTTAACACAACGAGTCACAAGGACTAATGAACAAGGACAAATTGGTCACACAATGAGTCACCTTTACTAATAAACAAGGACAAATGGTTCACACAACAAGTCACAAGGGCTAATGAACAAGGACAAATGGTTCACACAATGAGTCACATGGACTAATGAACAAGTACAATTGTTTTAACACAACGAGTCACTAGGACTAATGAAAAAGGACAAATGGTTCACACAATGAGTCACATGTACTAATGAACAAGTACAATTGTTTTAACACAACGAGTCACAAGGATTAATGAACAAGGATAAATGGTTCACACAACGAGTCACATGGACTAATGAACAATTACAATTTTTTTAACACAACGAGTCACAAGGGCTAATGAACAAAGACAAATGGTTCACACAACGAGTCACATGGACTAATGAACAAGTACAATTGTTTTAACACAACGAGTCACAAGGACTAATGGACAAGGACAAATGGTTTACACAACGAGTCACAAGGACAACTGAATAAGTACAATTGTTTTAACACGAGTCACTAGGACTAATGAACAAGGACAAATGGTTCACACAATGAGTCACATGTACTAATGAACAAAGACAAATGGTTCACACAACGAGTCAAATAGACTAATGAACAAGTACAATTGTTTAACACAACGAGTCACAAGGACTAATGAACAAGAACAAATGGTTCACACAACGAGTCACATGGAATAATGAACAAGTACAATTGTTTAACACAACGAGTCACAAGGACTAATGAACAAGGACAAATGGTTCACACAATGAGTCACATGGACTAATGAACAAGTACAATTGTTTAACACAACGAGTCACAAGGACTAATGAACAAGGACAAATGGTTCACACAATGAGTCACATGTACTAATGAACAAAGACAAATGGTTCACACAACGAGTCAAATAGACTAATGAACAAGTACAATTGTTTAACACAACGAGTCACAAGGACTAATGAACAAGAACAAATGGTTCACACAACGAGTCACATGGACTAATGAACAAGTACAATTGTTTAACACAACGAGTCACAAGGACTAATGAACAAGGACAAATGGTTCACACAACGAGTCACATGGACTAATGAATAATTACAATTGTTTAACACAACGAGTCACAAGGATTAATGAACAAGGATAAATGGTTCACACAACGAGTCACATGGACTAATGAACAATTACAATTTTTTTAACACAACGAGTCACAAGGGCTAATGAACAAAGACAAATGGTTCACACAACGAGTCACATGGACTAATGAACAAGTACAATTGTTTTAACACAACGAGTCACAAGGACTAATGGAAAATGACAAATGGTTTACACAATGAGTCACAAGGACAACTGAATAGATACAATTGTTTTAACACGAGTCACTAGGACTAATGAACAAGGACAAATGGTTCACACAATGAGTCACATGTACTAATGAACAAGTACAATTGTTTTAACACAACGAGTCACAAGGACTAATGAACAAGGATAAATGGTTCACACAACGAGTCACATTTACTAATAAAAAAGGACAAATGGTTCACACAACGAGTCACATGGACTAATGAACAAGTACAATTTTTTAACACAACGAGTCACAAGGACTAATGAACAAGGACATATGGTTCACACAACTAGTCACATGAACTAATGAACAATTACAACTGTTTATCAAAACGAGTCACAATGACAAATGAACATGGACAAATGGTTCACGCAACGAGTCACATGGACTAATGAACAAGTCACAAGGACTAATGAATAAGGACAAATGGTTTACACAACGAGTCACAACGACTAATGAACAAGTACAATTGTTTTAACACAACGAGTCACTAGGACTAATGAACAAGGGCAAATCAAGGAGTCACATAGACTAATGAACAAGTACAATTGTTTAACACAACGAGTCACAAGGACTAATGAACAAGAACAAATGGTTCACACAATGAGTCACATGGACTAATGAACAAGGACAAATTGGTCACACAATGAGTCACCTTTACTAATAAACAAGGACAAATGGTTCACACAACAAGTCACAAGGGCTAATGAACAAGGACAAATGGTTCACACAATGAGTCACATGGACTAATGAACAAGTACAATTGTTTTAACACAACGAGTCACTAGGACTAATGAAAAAGGACAAATGGTTCACACAATGAGTCACATGTACTAATGAACAAGTACAATTGTTTTAACACAACGAGTCTCAAGGACTACTGAACAAGGATAAATGGTTCACACAACGAGTCACATTTACTAATAAACAATGACAATAGGTTCACACAACGAGCCACAAGGGCTAATGAACAAGGACAAATGGTTCACAAAACGAGTCACATGGACTAATGAACAAGTACAATTGTTTTAACACAACGAGTCACAAGGACTAATGAACAAGGACAAATGGTTTACACAACGTGTCACAAGGACTAATGAACAAGGACACATGGTTCACACAACGAGTCACATAGACTAATGAACAAGTACAATTGTTTAACACAACGAGTCACAAGGACTAATGAACAAGAACAAATGGTTCACACAACGAGTCACATGGACTAATGAACAAGTACAATTGTTTAACACAACGAGTCACAAGGACTAATGAACAAGGACAAATGGTTCACAAAACGAGTCACATGGACTAATGAACAAGTACAATTGTTTTAACACAACGAGTCACAAGGACTAATGAACAAGGACAAATGGTTTACACAACGTGTCACAAGGACTAATGAACAAGGACACATGGTTCACACAACGAGTCACATAGACTAATGAACAAGTACAATTGTTTAACACAACGAGTCACAAGGACTAATGAACAAGAACAAATGGTTCACACAACGAGTCACATGGACTAATGAACAAGTACAATTGTTTAACACAACGAGTCACAAGGACTAATGAACAAGGACAAATGGTTCACACAACGAGTCACATGGACTAATGAACAATTACAATTGTTTAACACAACGAGTCACAAGGATTAATGAACAAGGATAAATGGTTCACACAACGAGTCACATGGACTAATGAACAATTACAATTTTATTAACACAATGTGTCACAAGGTCTAATGAACAAAGACAAATGGTTCACACAACGAGTCACATGGACTAATGAACAAGTACAATTGTTTTAACACAACGAGTCACAAGGACTAATGGACAAGGACAAATGGTTTACACAACGAGTCACATGGACAACTGAATAAGTACAATTGTTTTAACACGAGTCACTAGGACTAATGAACAAGGACAAATGGTTCACACAATGAGTCACATGTACTAATGAACAAAGACAAATGGTTCACACAACGAGTCAAATAGACTAATGAACAAGTACAATTGTTTAACACAACGAGTCACAAGGACTAATGAACAAGAACAAATGGTTCACACAACGAGTCACATGGAATAATGAACAAGTACAATTGTTTAACACAAGGAGTCACAAGGACTAATGAACAAGGACAAATGGTTCACACAATGAGTCACATGGACTAATGAACAAGTACAATTGTTTAACACAACGAGTCACAAGGACTAATGAACAAGGACAAATGGTTCACACAATGAGTCACATGTACTAATGAACAAAGACAAATGGTTCACACAACGAGTCAAATAGACTAATGAACAAGTACAATTGTTTAACACAACGAGTCACAAGGACTAATGAACAAGAACAAATGGTTCACACAACGAGTCACATGGACTAATGAACAAGTACAATTGTTTAACACAACGAGTCACAAGGACTAATGAACAAGGACAAATGGTTCACACAACGAGTCACATGGACTAATGAATAATTACAATTGTTTAACACAACGAGTCACAAGGATTAATGAACAAGGATAAATGGTTCACACAACGAGTCACATGGACTAATGAACAATTACAATTTTTTTAACACAACGAGTCACAAGGGCTAATGAACAAAGACAAATGGTTCACACAACGAGTCACATGGACTAATGAACAAGTACAATTGTTTTAACACAACGAGTCACAAGGACTAATGGACAATGACAAATGGTTTACACAACGAGTCACAAGGACAACTGAATAGATACAATTGTTTTAACACGAGTCACTAGGACTAATGAACAAGGACAAATGGTTCACACAATGAGTCACATGTACTAATGAACAAGTACAATTGTTTTAACACAACGAGTCACAAGGACTAATGAACAAGGATAAATGGTTCACACAACGAGTCACATTTACTAATAAAAAAGGACAAATGGTTCACACAACGAGTCACATGGACTAATGAACAAGTACAATTTTTTAACACAACGAGTCACAAGGACTAATGAACAAGGACATATGGTTCACACAACTAGTCACATGGACTAATGAACAATTACAACTGTTTATCAAAACGAGTCACAATGACAAATGAACATGGACAAATGGTTCACGCAACGAGTCACATGGACTAATGAACAAGTCACAAGGACTAATGAATAAGGACAAATGGTTTACACAACGAGTCACAACGACTAATGAACAAGTACAATTGTTTTAACACAACGAGTCACTAGGACTAATGAACAAGGGCAAATCAAGGAGTCACATAGACTAATGAACAAGTACAATTGTTTAACACAACGAGTCACAAGGACTAATGAACAAGAACAAATGGTTCACACAATGAGTCACATGGACTAATGAACAAGGACAAATTGGTCACACAATGAGTCACCTTTACTAATAAACAAGGACAAATGGTTCACACAACAAGTCACAAGGGCTAATGAACAAGGACAAATGGTTCACACAATGAGTCACATGGACTAATGAACAAGTACAATTGTTTTAACACAACGAGTCACTAGGACTAATGAAAAAGGACAAATGGTTCACACAATGAGTCACATGTACTAATGAACAAGTACAATTGTTTTAACACAACGAGTCTCAAGGACTACTGAACAAGGATAAATGGTTCACACAACGAGTCACATTTACTAATAAACAATGACAATAGGTTCACACAACGAGCCACAAGGGCTAATGAACAAGGACAAATGGTTCACAAAACGAGTCACATGGACTAATGAACAAGTACAATTGTTTTAACACAACGAGTCACAAGGACTAATGAACAAGGACAAATGGTTTACACAACGTGTCACAAGGACTAATGAACAAGGACACATGGTTCACACAACGAGTCACATAGACTAATGAACAAGTACAATTGTTTAACACAACGAGTCACAAGGACTAATGAACAAGAACAAATGGTTCACACAACGAGTCACATGGACTAATGAACAAGTACAATTGTTTAACACAACGAGTCACAAGGACTAATGAACAAGGACAAATGGTTCACACAACGAGTCACATGGACTAATGAACAATTACAATTGTTTTAACACAACGAGTCACAAGGACTAATGAACAAGGATAAATGGTTCACACAACGAGTCACATTTACTAATAAAAAAGGACAAATGGTTCACACAACGAGTCACATGGACTAATGAACAAGTACAATTTTTTAACACAACGAGTCACATGGACTAATGAACAAGTACAATTGTTTTAACACAACGAGTCACAAGGACTAATGGACAAGGACAAATGGTTTACACAACGAGTCACAAGGACAACTGAATAAGTACAATTGTTTTAACACGAGTCACTAGGACTAATGAACAAGGACAAATGGTTCACACAATGAGTCACAATTACTAATGAACAAGTACAATTGTTTTAACACAACGAGTCACAAGGACTAATGAACAAGGATAAATGGTTCACACAACGAGTCACATTTACTAATAAAAAGGGACAAATGGTTCACAAAACGAGTCACATGGACTAATGAACAAGTACAATTGTTTAACACAACGAGTCACAAGGACTAATGAACAAGGACATATGGTTCACACAACTAGTCACATGGACTAATGAACAATTACAACTGTTTATCAAAACGAGTCACAAGGACAAATGAACATGGACAAATGGTTCACACAACGAGTCACATGGACTAATGAACAAGTCACAAGGACTAATGAATAAGGACAAATGGTTTACACAACGAGTCACAAGGACTAATGAACAAGTACAATTGTTTTAACACAACGAGTCACTAGGACTAATGAACAAGGGCAAATCAAGGAGTCACATAGACTAATGAACAAGTACAATTGTTTAACACAACGAGTCACAAGGACTAATGAATAAGAACAAATGGTTCACACAACGAGTCACATGGACTAATGAACAAGTACAATTGTTTAACACAACGAGTCACAAGGACTAATGAACAAGGACAAATGGTTCACACAACGAGTCACATGGACTAATGAACAATTACAATTGTTTAACACAACGAGTCACAAGGATTAATGAATAAGGATAAATGGTTCACACAACGAGTCACATGGACTAATGAAAAATTACAATTTTTTTAACACAACGAGTCACACGGGTTAATGAACAAGGACAAATGGTTCACACAACGAGTCACATGGACTAATGAACAAGTACAATTGTTTTAACACAACGAGTCACAAGGACTAATGGACAAGGACAAATGGTTTACACAACTAGTCACAAGGACAACTGAATAAGTACAATTGTTTTAACACGAGTCACTAGGACTCATGAACAAGGACAAATGGTTCACACAATGAGTCACATGTACTAATGAACAAGTAAAATTGTTTTAACACAACGAGTCACAAGGACTAATGAACAAGGATAAATGGTTCACACAACGAGTCACATTTACTAATAAAAAAGGACAAATGGTTCACACAACGAGTCACATGGACTAATGAACAAGTACAATTTTTTAACACAACGAGTCACAAGGACTAATGAACAAGGACATATGGTTCACACAACTAGTCACATGGACTAATGAACAATTACAACTGTTTATCAAAACGAGTCACAATGACAAATGAACATGGACAAATGGTTCACGCAACGAGTCACATGGACTAATGAACAAGTCACAAGGACTAATGAATAAGGACAAATGGTTTACACAACGAGTCACAACGACTAATGAACAAGTACAATTGTTTTAACACAACGAGTCACTAGGACTAATGAACAAGGGCAAATCAAGGAGTCACATAGACTAATGAACAAGTACAATTGTTTAACACAACGAGTCACAAGGACTAATGAACAAGAACAAATGGTTCACACAATGAGTCACATGGACTAATGAACAAGGACAAATTGGTCACACAATGAGTCACCTTTACTAATAAACAAGGACAAATGGTTCACACAACAAGTCACAAGGGCTAATGAACAAGGACAAATGGTTCACACAATGAGTCACATGGACTAATGAACAAGTACAATTGTTTTAACACAACGAGTCACTAGGACTAATGAAAAAGGACAAATGGTTCACACAATGAGTCACATGTACTAATGAACAAGTACAATTGTTTTAACACAACGAGTCTCAAGGACTAATGAACAAGGATAAATGGTTCACACAACGAGTCACATTTACTAATAAACAATGACAATAGGTTCACACAACGAGCCACAAGGGCTAATGAACAAGGACAAATGGTTCACAAAACGAGTCACATGGACTAATGAACAAGTACAATTGTTTTAACACAACGAGTCACAAGGACTAATGAACAAGGACAAATGGTTTACACAACGTGTCACAAGGACTAATGAACAAGGACACATGGTTCACACAACGAGTCACATAGACTAATGAACAAGTACAATTGTTTAACACAACGAGTCACAAGGACTAATGAACAAGAACAAATGGTTCACACAACGAGTCACATGGACTAATGAACAAGTACAATTGTTTAACACAACGAGTCACAAGGACTAATGAACAAGGACAAATGGTTCACACAACGAGTCACATGGACTAATGAACAATTACAATTGTTTTAACACAACGAGTCACAAGGACTAATGAACAAGGATAAATGGTTCACACAACGAGTCACATTTACTAATAAAAAAGGACAAATGGTTCACACAACGAGTCACATGGACTAATGAACAAGTACAATTTTTTAACACAACGAGTCACATGGACTAATGAACAAGTACAATTGTTTTAACACAACGAGTCACAAGGACTAATGGACAAGGACAAATGGTTTACACAACGAGTCACAAGGACAATGAATAAGTACAATTGTTTTAACACGAGTCACTAGGACTAATGAACAAGGACAAATGGTTCACACAATGAGTCACAATTACTAATGAACAAGTACAATTGTTTTAACACAACGAGTCACAAGGACTAATGAACAAGGATAAATGGTTCACACAACGAGTCACATTTACTAATAAAAAGGGACAAATGGTTCACAAAACGAGTCACATGGACTAATGAACAAGTACAATTGTTTAACACAACGAGTCACAAGGACTAATGAACAAGGACATATGGTTCACACAACTAGTCACATGGACTAATGAACAATTACAACTGTTTATCAAAACGAGTCACAAGGACAAATGAACATGGACAAATGGTTCACACAACGAGTCACATGGACTAATGAACAAGTCACAAGGACTAATGAATAAGGACAAATGGTTTACACAACGAGTCACAAGGACTAATGAACAAGTACAATTGTTTTAACACAACGAGTCACTAGGACTAATGAACAAGGGCAAATCAAGGAGTCACATAGACTAATGAACAAGTACAATTGTTTAACACAACGAGTCACAAGGACTAATGAATAAGAACAAATGGTTCACACAACGAGTCACATGGACTAATGAACAAGTACAATTGTTTAACACAACGAGTCACAAGGACTAATGAACAAGGACAAATGGTTCACACAACGAGTCACATGGACTAATGAACAATTACAATTGTTTAACACAACGAGTCACAAGGATTAATGAATAAGGATAAATGGTTCACACAACGAGTCACATGGACTAATGAAAAATTACAATTTTTTTAACACAACGAGTCACACGGGTTAATGAACAAGGACAAATGGTTCACACAACGAGTCACATGGACTAATGAACAAGTACAATTGTTTTAACACAACGAGTCACAAGGACTAATGGACAAGGACAAATGGTTTACACAACTAGTCACAAGGACAACTGAATAAGTACAATTGTTTTAACACGAGTCACTAGGACTCATGAACAAGGACAAATGGTTCACACAATGAGTCACATGTACTAATGAACAAGTAAAATTGTTTTAACACAACGAGTCACAAGGACTAATGAACAAGGATAAATGGTTCACACAACGAGTCACATTTACTAATAAAAAAGGACAAATGGTTCACACAACGAGTCACATGGACTAATGAACAAGTACAATTGTTTAACACAACGAGTCACAAGGACTAATGAACAAGAAAAAATGGTTCACACAACGAGTCACATGGACTAATGATCAAGTACAATTGTTTAACACAACGAGTCACAAGGACTAATGAACAAGGACAAATTGGTCACACAATGAGTCACCTTTACTAATAAACAAGGACAAATGGTTTACACAACGAGTCACAAGGACAACTGAATAAGTACAATTGTTTTAACACGAGTCACTAGGACTAATGAACAAGGACAAATGGTTCACACAATGAGTCACATGTACTAATGAACAAGTACAATTGTTTTAACACAACGAGTCAAAAGGACTAATGAACAAGGATAAATGGTTCACACGACGAGTCACATTTACTAATAAAAAAGGACAAATGGTTCACACAACGAATCACAACGGCTAATGAACAAGGACAAATGGTTCACACAACGAGTCACATAGACTAATGAACAAGTACAATTGTTTAACACAACGAGTCACAAGGACTAATGAACAAGAACAAATGGTTCACCCAACGAGTCACATGGACTAATGAACAAGTACAATTGTTTAACACAACGAGTCACAAGAACTAATGAACAAGGACAAATGGTTCACACAACGAGTAACATTTACTAATAAAAAAGGACAAATGGTTCACACAACGAGTCACATGGACTAATGGACAAGGACAAATGGTTTACACAACGAGTCACAAGGACAACTGAATAAGTACAATTGTTTTAACACGAGTCACTAGGACTAATGAACAAGGACAAATGGTTCACACAATGAGTCACATGTACTAATGAACAAGTACAATTGTTTTAACACAACGAGTCACAAGGACTAATGAACAAGGATAAATGGTTCACACAACGAGTCACATTTACTAATAAAAAAGGACAAATGGTTCACACAACGAGTCACATTGACTAATGAACAAGTACAATTGTTTAACACAATGAGTCACAAGGACTAATGAACAAGGACATATGGTTCACACAACTAGTCACATGGACTAATGAACAATTACAACTGTTTATCAAAACGAGTCACAAGGACAAATGAACATGGACAAATGGTTCACACAACGAGTCACATGGACTAATGAACAAGTCACAAGGACTAATGAATAAGGACAAATGGTTTACACAACGAGTCACAAGGACTAATGAACAAGTACAATTGTTTTAACACAACGAGTCACTAGGACTAATGAACAAGGGCAAATCAAGGAGTCACATAGACTAATGAACAAGTACAATTGTTTAACACAACGAGTCACAAGGACTAATGAAGAAGAACAAATGGTTCACACAACGAGTCACATGGACTAATGAACAAGTACAATTGTTTAACACAACGAGTCACAAGGACTAATGAACAAGGACAAATGGTTCACACAACGAGTCACATGGACTAATGAACAATTACAATTGTTTAACACAACGAGTCACAAGGACTAATGAACAAGGACAAATTGGTCACACAATGAGTCACCTTTACTAATAAACAAGGACAAATGGTTTACACAACGAGTCACAAGGACAACTGAATAAGTACAATTGTTTTAACACGAGTCACTAGGACTAATGAACAAGGACAAATGGTTCACACAATGAGTCACATGTACTAATGAACAAGTACAATTGTTTTAACACAACGAGTCAAAAGGACTAATGAACAAGGATAAATGGTTCACACGACGAGTCACATTTACTAATAAAAAAGGACAAATGGTTCACACAACGAATCACAACGGCTAATGAACAAGGACAAATGGTTCACACAACGAGTCACATAGACTAATGAACAAGTACAATTGTTTAACACAACGAGTCACAAGGACTAATGAACAAGAACAAATGGTTCACCCAACGAGTCACATGGACTAATGAACAAGTACAATTGTTTAACACAACGAGTCACAAGAACTAATGAACAAGGACAAATGGTTCACACAACGAGTAACATTTACTAATAAAAAAGGACAAATGGTTCACACAACGAGTCACATGGACTAATGGACAAGGACAAATGGTTTACACAACGAGTCACAAGGACAACTGAATAAGTACAATTGTTTTAACACGAGTCACTAGGACTAATGAACAAGGACAAATGGTTCACACAATGAGTCACATGTACTAATGAACAAGTACAATTGTTTTAACACAACGAGTCACAAGGACTAATGAACAAGGATAAATGGTTCACACAACGAGTCACATTTACTAATAAAAAAGGACAAATGGTTCACACAACGAGTCACATTGACTAATGAACAAGTACAATTGTTTAACACAACGAGTCACAAGGACTAATGAACAAGAAAAAATGGTTCACACAACGAGTCACATGGACTAATGATCAAGTACAATTGTTTAACACAACGAGTCACAAGGACTAATGAACAAGGACAAATTGGTCACACAATGAGTCACCTTTACTAATAAACAAGGACAAATGGTTTACACAACGAGTCACAAGGACAACTGAATAAGTACAATTGTTTTAACACGAGTCACTAGGACTAATGAACAAGGACAAATGGTTCACACAATGAGTCACATGTACTAATGAACAAGTACAATTGTTTTAACACAACGAGTCAAAAGGACTAATGAACAAGGATAAATGGTTCACACGACGAGTCACATTTACTAATAAAAAAGGACAAATGGTTCACACAACGAATCACAACGGCTAATGAACAAGGACAAATGGTTCACACAACGAGTCACATAGACTAATGAACAAGTACAATTGTTTAACACAACGAGTCACAAGGACTAATGAACAAGAACAAATGGTTCACCCAACGAGTCACATGGACTAATGAACAAGTACAATTGTTTAACACAACGAGTCACAAGAACTAATGAACAAGGACAAATGGTTCACACAACGAGTAACATTTACTAATAAAAAAGGACAAATGGTTCACACAACGAGTCACATGGACTAATGGACAAGGACAAATGGTTTACACAACGAGTCACAAGGACAACTGAATAAGTACAATTGTTTTAACACGAGTCACTAGGACTAATGAACAAGGACAAATGGTTCACACAATGAGTCACATGTACTAATGAACAAGTACAATTGTTTTAACACAACGAGTCACAAGGACTAATGAACAAGGATAAATGGTTCACACAACGAGTCACATTTACTAATAAAAAAGGACAAATGGTTCACACAACGAGTCACATTGACTAATGAACAAGTACAATTGTTTAACACAATGAGTCACAAGGACTAATGAACAAGGACATATGGTTCACACAACTAGTCACATGGACTAATGAACAATTACAACTGTTTATCAAAACGAGTCACAAGGACAAATGAACATGGACAAATGGTTCACACAACGAGTCACATGGACTAATGAACAAGTCACAAGGACTAATGAATAAGGACAAATGGTTTACACAACGAGTCACAAGGACTAATGAACAAGTACAATTGTTTTAACACAACGAGTCACTAGGACTAATGAACAAGGGCAAATCAAGGAGTCACATAGACTAATGAACAAGTACAATTGTTTAACACAACGAGTCACAAGGACTAATGAAGAAGAACAAATGGTTCACACAACGAGTCACATGGACTAATGAACAAGTACAATTGTTTAACACAACGAGTCACAAGGACTAATGAACAAGGACAAATGGTTCACACAACGAGTCACATGGACTAATGAACAATTACAATTGTTTAACACAACGAGTCACAAGGACTAATGAACAAGGACAAATTGGTCACACAATGAGTCACCTTTACTAATAAACAAGGACAAATGGTTTACACAACGAGTCACAAGGACAACTGAATAAGTACAATTGTTTTAACACGAGTCACTAGGACTAATGAACAAGGACAAATGGTTCACACAATGAGTCACATGTACTAATGAACAAGTACAATTGTTTTAACACAACGAGTCAAAAGGACTAATGAACAAGGATAAATGGTTCACACGACGAGTCACATTTACTAATAAAAAAGGACAAATGGTTCACACAACGAATCACAACGGCTAATGAACAAGGACAAATGGTTCACACAACGAGTCACATAGACTAATGAACAAGTACAATTGTTTAACACAACGAGTCACAAGGACTAATGAACAAGGATAAATGGTTCACACGACGAGTCACATTTACTAATAAAAAAGGACAAATGGTTCACACAACGAATCACAACGGCTAATGAACAAGGACAAATGGTTCACACAACGAGTCACATAGACTAATGAACAAGTACAATTGTTTAACACAACGAGTCACAAGGACTAATGAACAAGAACAAATGGTTCACCCAACGAGTCACATGGACTAATGAACAAGTACAATTTTTTAACACAACGAGTCACAAGAACTAATGAACAAGGACAAATGGTTCACACAACGAGTAACATTTACTAATAAAAAAGGACAAATGGTTCACACAACGAGTCACATGGACTAATGGACAAGGACAAATGGTTTACACAACGAGTCACAAGGACAACTGAATAAGTACAATTGTTTTAACACGAGTCACTAGGACTAATGAACAAGGACAAATGGTTCACACAATGAGTCACATGTACTAATGAACAAGTACAATTGTTTTAACACAACGAGTCACAAGGACTAATGAACAAGGATAAATGGTTCACACAACGAGTCACATTTACTAATAAAAAAGGACAAATGGTTCACACAACGAGTCACATTGACTAATGAACAAGTACAATTGTTTAACACAATGAGTCACAAGGACTAATGAACAAGGACATATGGTTCACACAACTAGTCACATGGACTAATGAACAATTACAACTGTTTATCAAAACGAGTCACAAGGACAAATGAACATGGACAAATGGTTCACACAACGAGTCACATGGACTAATGAACAAGTCACAAGGACTAATGAATAAGGACAAATGGTTTACACAACGAGTCACAAGGACTAATGAACAAGTACAATTGTTTTAACACAACGAGTCACTAGGACTAATGAACAAGGGCAAATCAAGGAGTCACATAGACTAATGAACAAGTACAATTGTTTAACACAACGAGTCACAAGGACTAATGAAGAAGAACAAATGGTTCACACAACGAGTCACATGGACTAATGAACAAGTACAATTGTTTAACACAACGAGTCACAAGGACTAATGAACAAGGACAAATGGTTCACACAACGAGTCACATGGACTAATGAACAATTACAATTGTTTAACACAACGAGTCACAAGGACTAATGAACAAGGACAAATTGGTCACACAATGAGTCACCTTTACTAATAAACAAGGACAAATGGTTTACACAACGAGTCACAAGGACAATGAATAAGTACAATTGTTTTAACACGAGTCACTAGGACTAATGAACAAGGACAAATGGTTCACACAATGAGTCACATGTACTAATGAACAAGTACAATTGTTTTAACACAACGAGTCAAAAGGACTAATGAACAAGGATAAATGGTTCACACGACGAGTCACATTTACTAATAAAAAAGGACAAATGGTTCACACAACGAATCACAACGGCTAATGAACAAGGACAAATGGTTCACACAACGAGTCACATAGACTAATGAACAAGTACAATTGTTTAACACAACGAGTCACAAGGACTAATGAACAAGAACAAATGGTTCACCCAACGAGTCACATGGACTAATGAACAAGTACAATTGTTTAACACAACGAGTCACAAGAACTAATGAACAAGGACAAATGGTTCACACAACGAGTAACATTTACTAATAAAAAAGGACAAATGGTTCACACAACGAGACACATGGACTAATGGAGAAGGACAAATGGTTTACACAACGAGTCACAAGGACAACTGAATAAGTACAATTGTTTTAACACGAGTCACTAGGACTAATGAACAAGGACAAATGGTTCACACAATGAGTCACATGTACTAATGAACAAGTACAATTGTTTTAACACAACGAGTCACAAGGACTAATGAACAAGGATAAATGGTTCACACAACGAGTCACATTTACTAATAAAAAAGGACAAATGGTTCACACAACGAGTCACATTGACTAATGAACAAGTACAATTGTTTAACACAACGAGTCACAAGGACTAATGAACAAGGACATATGGTTCACACAACTAGTCACATGGACTAATGAACAATTACAACTGTTTATCAAAACGAGTCACAAGGACAAATGAACATGGACAAATGGTTCACACAACGAGTCACATGGACTAATGAACAAGTCACAAGGACTAATGAATAAGGACAAATGGTTTACACAACGAGTCACAAGGACTAATGAACAAGTACAATTGTTTTAACACAACGAGTCACTAGGACTAATGAACAAGGGCAAATCAAGGAGTCACATAGACTAATGAACAAGTACAATTGTTTAACACAACGAGTCACAAGGACTAATGAAGAAGAACAAATGGTTCACACAACGAGTCACATGGACTAATGAACAAGTACAATTGTTTAACACAACGAGTCACAAGGACTAATGAACAAGGACAAATGGTTCACACAACGAGTCACATGGACTAATGAACAATTACAATTGTTTAACACAACGAGTCACAAGGATTAATGAACAAGGATAAATGGTTCACACAACGAGTCACATGGACTAATGAACAATTACAATTTTTTTACCACAACGAGTCACAAGGTCTAATGAACAAAGACAAGTGGTTCACACAACGAGTCACATGGACTAATGAACAAGTACAATTGTTTTAACACAACGAGTCACAAGGACTAATGGACAAGGACAAATGGTTTACACAATGAGTCACAAGGACAACTGAATAAGTACAATTGTTTTAACACGAGTCACTAGGACTAATGAACAAGGACAAATGGTTCACACAATGAGTCACATGTACTAATGAACAAGTACAATTGTTTTAACACAACGAGTCACAAGGACTAATGAACAAGGATAAATGGTTCACACAACGAGTCACATTTACTAATAAAAAAGGACAAATGGTTCACACAACGAGTCACATGGACTAATGAACAAGTACAATTGTTTAACACAACGAGTCACAAAGACTAATGAACAAGGACATATGGTTCACACAACTAGTCACATGGACTAATGAACAATTACAACTGTTTATCAAAACGAGTCACAAGGACAAATGAACATGGACAAATGGTTCACACAACGAGTCACATGGACTAATGAACAAGTCACAAGGACTAATGAATAAGGACAAATGGTTTACACAACGAGTCACAAGGACTAATGAACAAGTACAATTGTTTTAACACAACGAGTCACTAGGACTAAAGAACAAGGGCAAATCAAGGAGTCACATAGACTAATGAACAAGTACAATTGTTTAACACAACGAGTCACAAGGACTAATGAAGAAGAACAAATGGTTCACACAACGAGTCACATGGACAAATGAACAAGTACGATTGTTTAACACAACGAGTCATAAGGACTAATGAACACGGACAAATGGTTCACACAACGAGTCACATGGACTAATGAACAATTACAATTGTTTAACACAACGAGTCACAAGGATTAATGAATAAGGATAAATGGTTCACACAACGAGTCACATGGACTAATGAACAATTACAATTTTTTTAACACAACGAGTCACAAGGGCTAATGAACAAGGACAAATGGTTCACACAACGAGTCACATGGACTAATGAACAAGTACAATTGTTTTAACACAACGAGTCACAAGGACTAATGGACAAGGACAAATGGTTTACACAATGAGTCACAAGGACAACTGAATAAGTACAATTGTTTTAACACGAGTCACTAGGACTAATGAACAAGGACAAATGGTTCACACAATGAGTCACATGTACTAATGAACAAGTACAATTGTTTTAACACAACGAGTCACAAGGACTAATGAACAAGGATAAATGGTTCACACAACGAGTCACATTTACTAATAAAAAAGGACAAATGGTTCACACAACGAGTCACATGGACTAATGAACAAGTACAATTGTTTAACACAACGAGTCACAAAGACTAATGAACAAGGACATATGGTTCACACAACTAGTCACATGGACTAATGAACAATTACAACTGTTTATCAAAACGAGTCACAAGGACAAATGAACATGGACAAATGGTTCACACAACGAGTCACATGGACTAATGAACAAGTCACAAGGACTAATGAATAAGGACAAATGGTTTACACAACGAGTCACAAGGACTAATGAACAAGTACAATTGTTTTAACACAACGAGTCACTAGGACTAAAGAACAAGGGCAAATCAAGGAGTCACATAGACTAATGAACAAGTACAATTGTTTAACACAACGAGTCACAAGGACTAATGAAGAAGAACAAATGGTTCACACAACGAGTCACATGGACAAATGAACAAGTACGATTGTTTAACACAACGAGTCACAAGGACTAATGAACACGGACAAATGGTTCACACAACGAGTCACATGGACTAATGAACAATTACAATTGTTTAACACAACGAGTCACAAGGATTAATGAATAAGGATAAATGGTTCACACAACGAGTCACATGGACTAATGAACAATTACAATTTTTTTAACACAACGAGTCACAAGGGCTAATGAACAAGGACAAATGGTTCACACAACGAGTCACATGGACTAATGAACAAGTACAATTGTTTTAACACAACGAGTCACAAGGACTAATGGACAAGGACAAATGGTTTACACAACTAGTCACAAGGACAACTGAATAAGTACAATTGTTTTAACATGAGTCACTAGGAATAATGAACAAGGACAAATGGTTCACACAATGAGTCACATGTACTAATGAACAAGTACAATTGTTTTAACGCAACGAGTCACAAGGACTAATGAACAAGGATAAATGGTTCACACAACGAGTCACATTTAATAATAAAATAGGACAAATGGTTCACACAACGAGTCACATGGACTAATGAACAAGTACAATTGTTTAACACAACGAGTCACAAGGACTAATGAACAAGAACAAATGGTTCACACAACGAGTCACATGGACTAATGATCAAGTACAATTGTTTAACACAACGAGTCACAAGGATTAATGAACAAGGACAAATTGGTCACACAATGAGTCACCTTTACTAATAAACAAGGACAAATGGTTTACACAACGAGTCACAAGGACAACTGAATAAGTACAATTGTTTTAACACGAGTCACTAGAACTAATGAACAAGGACAAATGGTTCACACAATGAGTCACATGTACTAATGAACAAGTACAATTGTTTTAACACAACGAGTCACAAGGACTAATGAACAAGGATAAATGGTCACATTTACTAATAAAAAAGGACAAATGGTTCACACAACGAGTCACAACGGCTAATGAACAAGGACAAATGGTTCACACAACGAGTCACATAGACTAATGAACAAGTACAATTGTTTAACACAACGAGTGACAAGGACTAATGAACAAGAACAAATGGTTCACCCAACGAGTCACATGGACTAATGAACAAGTACAATTGTTTAACACAACGAGTCACAAGAACTAATGAACAAGGACAAATGGTTCACACAACGAGTCACATTTACTAATAAAAAAGGACAAATGGTTCACACAACGAGACACATGGACTAATGGAGAAGGACAAATGGTTTACACAACGAGTCACAAGGACAACTGAATAAGTACAATTGTTTTAACACGAGTCACTAGGACTAATGAACAAGGACAAATGGTTCACACAATGAGTCACATGTACTAATGAACAAGTACAATTGTTTTAACACAACGAGTCACAAGGACTAATGAACAAGGATAAATGGTTCACACAACGAGTCACATTTACTAATAAAAAAGGACAAATGGTTCACACAACGAGTCACATTGACTAATGAACAAGTACAATTGTTTAACACAACGAGTCACAAGGACTAATGAACAAGGACATATGGTTCACACAACTAGTCACATGGACTAATGAACAATTACAACTGTTTATCAAAACGAGTCACAAGGACAAATGAACATGGACAAATGGTTCACACAACGAGTCACATGGACTAATGAACAAGTCACAAGGACTAATGAATAAGGACAAATGGTTTACACAACGAGTCACAAGGACTAATGAACAAGTACAATTGTTTTAACACAACGAGTCACTAGGACTAATGAACAAGGGCAAATCAAGGAGTCACATAGACTAATGAACAAGTACAATTGTTTAACACAACGAGTCACAAGGACTAATGAAGAAGAACAAATGGTTCACACAACGAGTCACATGGACTAATGAACAAGTACAATTGTTTAACACAACGAGTCACAAGGACTAATGAACAAGGACAAATGGTTCACCCAACGAGTCACATGGACTAATGAACAATTACAATTGTTTAACACAACGAGTCACAAGGATTAATGAACAAGGATAAATGGTTCACACAACGAGTCACATGGACTAATGAACAATTACAATTTTTTTACCACAACGAGTCACAAGGTCTAATGAACAAAGACAAGTGGTTCACACAACGAGTCACATGGACTAATGAACAAGTACAATTGTTTTAACACAACGAGTCACAAGGACTAATGGACAAGGACAAATGGTTTACACAATGAGTCACAAGGACAACTGAATAAGTACAATTGTTTTAACACGAGTCACTAGGACTAATGAACAAGGACAAATGGTTCACACAATGAGTCACATGTACTAATGAACAAGTACAATTGTTTTAACACAACGAGTCACAAGGACTAATGAACAAGGATAAATGGTTCACACAACGAGTCACATTTACTAATAAAAAAGGACAAATGGTTCACACAACGAGTCACATGGACTAATGAACAAGTACAATTGTTTAACACAACGAGTCACAAAGACTAATGAACAAGGACATATGGTTCACACAACAAGTCACATGGACTAATGAACAATTACAACTGTTTATCAAAACGAGTCACAAGGACAAATGAACATGGACAAATGGTTCACACAACGAGTCACATGGACTAATGAACAAGTCACAAGGACTAATGAATAAGGACAAATGGTTTACACAACGAGTCACAAGGACTAATGAACAAGTACAATTGTTTTAACACAACGAGTCACTAGGACTAAAGAACAAGGGCAAATCAAGGAGTCACATAGACTAATGAACAAGTACAATTGTTTAACACAACGAGTCACAAGGACTAATGAAGAAGAACAAATGGTTCACACAACGAGTCACATGGACAAATGAACAAGTACGATTGTTTAACACAACGAGTCACAAGGACTAATGAACACGGACAAATGGTTCACACAACGAGTCACATGGACTAATGAACAATTACAATTGTTTAACACAACGAGTCACAAGGATTAATGAATAAGGATAAATGGTTCACACAACGAGTCACATGGACTAATGAACAATTACAATTTTTTTAACACAACGAGTCACAAGGGCTAATGAACAAGGACAAATGGTTCACACAACGAGTCACATGGACTAATGAACAAGTACAATTGTTTTAACACAACGAGTCACAAGGACTAATGGACAAGGACAAATGGTTTACACAACTAGTCACAAGGACAACTGAATAAGTACAATTGTTTTAACATGAGTCACTAGGAATAATGAACAAGGACAAATGGTTCACACAATGAGTCACATGTACTAATGAACAAGTACAATTGTTTTAACGCAACGAGTCACAAGGACTAATGAACAAGGATAAATGGTTCACACAACGAGTCACATTTAATAATAAAATAGGACAAATGGTTCACACAACGAGTCACATGGACTAATGAACAAGTACAATTGTTTAACACAACGAGTCACAAGGACTAATGAACAAGAACAAATGGTTCACACAACGAGTCACATGGACTAATGATCAAGTACAATTGTTTAACACAACGAGTCACAAGGACTAATGAACAAGGACAAATTGGTCACACAATGAGTCACCTTTACTAATAAACAAGGACAAATGGTTTACACAACGAGTCACAAGGACAACTGAATAAGTACAATTGTTTTAACACGAGTCACTAGAACTAATGAACAAGGACAAATGGTTCACACAATGAGTCACATGTACTAATGAACAAGTACAATTGTTTTAACACAACGAGTCACAAGGACTAATGAACAAGGATAAATGGTTCACACGACGAGTCACATTTACTAATAAAAAAGGACAAATGGTTCACACAACGAGTCACAACGGCTAATGAACAAGGACAAATGGTTTACACAACGAGTCACATAGACTAATGAACAAGTACAATTGTTTAACACAACGAGTGACAAGGACTAATGAACAAGAACAAATGGTTCACCCAACGAGTCACATGGACTAATGAACAAGTACAATTGTTTAACACAACGAGTCACAAGAACTAATGAACAAGGACAAATGGTTCACACAACGAGTCACATTTACTAATAAAAAAGGACAAATGGTTCACACAACGAGTCACATGGACTAATGGACAAGGACAAATGGTTTACACAACGAGTCACAAGGACAACTGAATAAGTACAATTATTTTAACACGAGTCACTAGGACTAATGAACAAGGACAAATGGTTCACACAATGAGTCACATGTACTAATGAACAAGTACAATTGTTTTAACACAACGAGTCACAAGGACTAATGAACAAGGATAAATGGTTCACACAACGAGTCACATTTACTAATAAAAAAGGACAAATGGTTCACACAACGAGTCACATTGACTAATGAACAAGTACAATTGTTTAACACAACGAGTCACAAAGACTAATGAACAAGGACATATGGTTTACACAACTAGTCACATGGACTAATGAACAATTACAACTGTTTATCAAAACGAGTCACAAGGACAAATGAACATGGACAAATGGTTCACACAACGAGTCACATGGACTAATGAACAAGTCACAAGGACTAATGAATAAGGACAAATGGTTTACACAACGAGTCACAAGGACTAATGAACAAGTACAATTGTTTTAAAACAACGAGTCACTAGGACTAATGAACAAGGGCAAATCAAGGAGTCACATAGACTAATGAACAAGTACAATTGTTTAACACAACGAGTCACAAGGACTAATGAAGAAGAACAAATGGTTCACACAACGAGTCACATGGACTAATGAACAAGTACAATTGTTTAACACAACTAGTCACAAGGACTAATGAACAAGGACAAATGGTTCACACAACGAGTCACATGGACTAATGAACAATTACAATTGTTTAACACAACGAGTCACAAGGATTAATGAATAAGGATAAATGGTTCACACAACGAGTCACATGGACTAATGAACAATTACAATTTTTTTAACACAACGAGTCACAAGGCCTAATGAACAAGGACAAATGGTTCACACAACGAGTCACATGGACTAATGAACAAGTACAATTGTTTTAACACAACGAGTCACAAGGACTAATGGACAAGGACAAATGGTTTACACAACTAGTCACAAGGACAACTGAATAAGTACAATTGTTTTAACACGAGTCACTAGGACTAATGAACAAGGACAAATGGTTCACACAATGAGTCACATGTACTAATGAACAAGTACAATTGTTTTAACACGAGTCACAAGGACTAATGAACAAGGACAAATGGTTCACACAACGAGTCACATGGACTAATGAACAATTACAATTGTTTAACACAACGAGTCACAAGGATTAATGAACAAGGATAAATGGTTCACACAACGAGTCACATGGACTAATGAACAATTACAATTTTTTTACCACAACGAGTCACAAGGTCTAATGAACAAAGACAAGTGGTACACACAACGAGTCACATGGACTAATGAACAAGTACAATTGTTTTAACACAACGAGTCACAAGGACTAATGGACAAGGACAAATGGTTTACACAATGAGTCACAAGGACAACTGAATAAGTACAATTGTTTTAACACGAGTCACTAGGACTAATGAACAAGGACAAATGGTTCACACAATGAGTCACATGTACTAATGAACAAGTACAATTGTTTTAACACAACGAGTCACAAGGACTAATGAACAAGGATAAATGGTTCACACAACGAGTCACATTTACTAATAAAAAAGGACAAATGGTTCACACAACGAGTCACATGGACTAATGAACAAGTACAATTGTTTAACACAACGAGTCACAAAGACTAATGAACAAGGACATATGGTTCACACAACTAGTCACATGGACTAATGAACAATTACAACTGTTTATCAAAACGAGTCACAAGGACAAATGAACATGGACAAATGGTTCACACAACGAGTCACATGGACTAATGAACAAGTCACAAGGACTAATGAATATGGACAAATGGTTTACACAACGAGTTACAAGGACTAATGAACAAGTAGAATTGTTTTAACACAACGAGTCACTAGGACTAATGAACAAGGGCAAATCAAGGAGTCACATAGACTAATGAACAAGTACAATTGTTTAACACAACGAGTCACAAGGACTAATGAAGAAGAACAAATGGTTCACACAACGAGTCACATGGACTAATGAACAAGTACAATTGTTTAACACAACGAGTCACAAGGACTAATGAACAAGGACAAATGGTTCACACAACGAGTCACATGGACTAATGAACAATTACAATTGTTTAACACAACGAGTCACAAGGATTAATGAATAAGGATAAATGGTTCACACAACGAGTCACATGGACTAATGAACCATTACAATTTTTTTAACACAACGAGTCACAAGGGCTAATGAACAAGGACAAATGGTTCACACAACGAGTCACATGGACTAATGAACAAGTACAATTGTTTTAACACAACGAGTCACAAGGACTAATGGACAAGGACAAATGGTTTACACAACTAGTCACAAGGACAACTGAATAAGTACAATTGTTTTAACATGAGTCACTAGGACTAATGAACAAGGACAAATGGTTCACACAATGAGTCACATGTACTAATGAACAAGTACAATTGTTTTAACGCAACGAGTCACAAGGACTAATGAACAAGGATAAATGGTTCACACAACGAGTCACATTTAATAATAAAATAGGACAAATGGTTCACACAACGAGTCACATGGACTAATGAACAAGTACAATTGTTTAACACAACGAGTCACAAGGACTAATGAACAAGAACAAATGGTTCACACAACGAGTCACATGGACTAATGATCAAGTACAATTGTTTAACACAACGAGTCACAAGGACTAATGAACAAGGACAAATTGGTCACACAATGAGTCACCTTTACTAATAAACAAGGACAAATGGTTTACACAACGAGTCACAAGGACAACTGAATAAGTACAATTGTTTTAACACGAGTCACTAGAACTAATGAACAAGGACAAATGGTTCACACAATGAGTCACATGTACTAATGAACAAGTACAATTGTTTTAACACAACGAGTCACAAGGACTAATGAACAAGGATAAATGGTTCACACGACGAGTCACATTTACTAATAAAAAAGGACAAATGGTTCACACAACGAGTCACAACGGCTAATGAACAAGGACAAATGGTTCACACAACGAGTCACATAGACTAATGAACAAGTACAATTGTTTAACACAACGAGTGACAAGGACTAATGAACAAGAACAAATGGTTCACCCAACGAGTCACATGGACTAATGAACAAGTACAATTGTTTAACACAACGAGTCACAAGAACTAATGAACAAGGACAAATGGTTCACACAACGAGTCACATTTACTAATAAAAAAGGACAAATGGTTCACACAACGAGTCACATGGACTAATGGACAAGGACAAATGGTTTACACAACGAGTCACAAGGACAACTGAATAAGTACAATTGTTTTAACACGAGTCACTAGGACTAATGAACAAGGACATTGTTCACACAATGAGTCACATGTACTAATGAACAAGTACAATTGTTTTAACACAACGAGTCACAAGGACTAATGAACAAGGATAAATGGTTCACACAACGAGTCACATTTACTAATAAAAAAGGACAAATGGTTCACACAACGAGTCACATTGACTAATGAACAAGTACAATTGTTTAACACAACGAGTCACAAGGACTAATGAACAAGGACATATGGTTCACACAACTAGTCACATGGACTAATGAACAATTACAACTGTTTATCAAAACGAGTCACAAGGACAAATGAACATGGACAAATGGTTCACACAACGAGTCACATGGACTAATGAACAAGTCACAAGGACTAATGAATAAGGACAAATGGTTTACACAACGAGTCACAAGGACTAATGAACAAGTACAATTGTTTTAACACAACGAGTCACTAGGACTAATGAACAAGGGCAAATCAAGGAGTCACATAGACTAATGAACAAGTACAATTGTTTAACACAACGAGTCACAAGGACTAATGAAGAAGAACAAATGGTTCACACAACGAGTCACATGGACTAATGAACAAGTACAATTGTTTAACACAACGAGTCACAAGGACTAATGAACAAGGACAAATGGTTCACACAACGAGTCACATGGACTAATGAACAATTACAATTGTTTAAAACAACGAGTCACAAGGATTAATGAATAAGGATAAATGGTTCACACAACGAGTCACATGGACTAATGAACAATTACAATTTTTTTAACACAACGAGTCACAAGGCCTAATGAACAAGGACAAATGGTTCACACAACGAGTCACATGGACTAATGAACAAGTACAATTGTTTTAACACAACGAGTCACAAGGACTAATGGACAAGGACAAATGGTTTACACAACTAGTCACAAGGACAACTGAATAAGTACAATTGTTTTAACACGAGTCACTAGGACTAATGAACGAGGATAAATGGTTCACACAATGAGTCACATGTACTAATGAACAAGTACAATTGTTTTAACACAACGAGTCACAAGGACTAATGAACAAGGATAAATGGTTCACACAACGAGTCACATTTACTAATAAAAAAGGACAAATGGTTCACACAACGAGTCACATGGACTAATGAACAAGTACAATTGTTTAACACAACGAGTCACAAGGACTAATGAACAAGAACAAATGGTTCACACAACGAGTCACATGGACTAATGATTAAGTACAATTGTTTAACACAACGAGTCACAAGGACTAATGAACAAGGACAAATTGGTCACACAATGAGTCACCTTTACTAATAAACAAGGACAAATGGTTTACACAACGAGTCACAAGGACAACTGAATAAGTACAATTGTTTTAACACGAGTCACTAGGACTAATGAAAAAGGACAAATGGTTCACACAATGAGTCACATGTACTAATGAACAAGTACAATTGTTTTAACACAATGAGTCACAAGGACTAATGAACAAGGATAAATGGTTCACACGACGACTCACATTTACTAATAAAAAAGGACAAATGGTTCACACAACGAGTCACAACGGCTAATGAACAAGGACAAATGGTTCACACAACGAGTCACATAGACTAATGAACAAGTACAATTGTTTAACACAACGAGTCACAAGGACTAATGAACAAGAACAAATGGTTCACCCAACGAGTCACATGGACTAATGAACAAGTACAATTGTTTAACACAACGAGTCACAAGAACTAATGAACAAGGACAAATGGTTCACACAACGAGTCACATTTACTAATAAAAAAGGACAAATGGTTCACACAACGAGTCACATGGACTAATGGACAAGGACAAATGGTTTACACAACGAGTCACAAGGACAACTGAATAAGTACAATTGTTTTAACACGAGTCACTAGGACTAATGAACAAGGACAAATGGTTCACACAATGAGTCACATGTACTAATGAACAAGTACAATTGTTTTAACACAACGAGTCACAAGGACTAATGAACAAGGATAAATGGTTCACACAACGAGTCACATTTACTAATAAAAAAGGACAAATGGTTCACACAACGAGTCACATTGACTAATGAACAAGTACAATTGTTTAACACAACGAGTCACAAGGACTAATGAACAAGGACATATGGTTCACACAACTAGTCACATGGACTAATGAACAATTACAATTGTTTATCAAAACGAGTCACAAGGACAAATGAACATGGACAAATGGTTCACACAACGAGTCACATGGACTAATGAACAAGTCACAAGGACTAATGAATAAGGACAAATGGTTTACACAACGAGTCACAAGGACTAATGAACAAGTACAATTGTTTTAACACAACGAGTCACTAGGACTAATGAACAAGGGCAAATCAAGGAGTCACATAGACTAATGAACAAGTACAATTGTTTTAACACAATGAGTCACAAGGACTAATGAACAAGGATAAATGGTTCACACAACGAGTCACATTTACTAATAAAAAAAGACAAATGGTTCACACAACGAGTCACATGGACTAATGAACAAGTACAATTTTTTAACACAACGAGTCACAAGGACTAATGAACAAGGACAAATTGGTCACACAATGAGTCACCTTTACTAATAAACAAGGACAAATGGTTTACACAACGAGTCACAAGGACAACTGAATAAGTACAATTGTTTTAACACGAGTCACTAGGACTAATGAAAAAGGACAAATGGTTCACACAATGAGTCACATGTACTAATGAACAAGTACAATTGTTTTAACACAACGAGTCACAAGGACTAATGAACAAGGATAAATGGTTCACACAACGAGTCACATTTACTAATAAAAAAAGACAAATGGTTCACACAACGAGTCACATGGACTAATGAACAAGTACAATTTTTTAACACAACGAGTCACAAGGACTAATGAACAAGAACAAATGGTTAACACAACGAGTCACATGGACTAATGATCAAGTACAATTGTTTAACACAACGAGTCACAAGGACTAATGAATAAGGACAAATTGGTCACACAATGAGTCACCTTTACTAATAAACAAGGACAAATGGTTTACACAACGAGTCACAAGGACAACTGAATAAGTACAATTGTTTTAACACGAGTCACTAGGACTAATGAACAAGGACAAATGGTTCACACAATGAGTCACATGTACTAATGAACAAGTACAATTGTTTTAACACAACGAGTCACAAGGACTAATGAACAAGGATAAATGGTTCACACGACGAGTCACATGGACTAATGATCAAGTACAATTGTTTAACACAACGAGTCACAAGGACTAATGAACAAGGACAAATTGGTCACACAATGAGTCACCTTTACTAATAAACAAGGACAAATGGTTTACACAACGAGTCACAAGGACAACTGAATAAGTACAATTGTTTTAACACGAGTCACTAGGACTAATGAACAAGGACAAATGGTTCACACAATGAGTCACATGTACTAATGAACAAGTACAATTGTTTTAACACAACGAGTCACAAGGACTAATGAACAAGGATAAATGGTTCACACGACGAGTCACATTTACAAATAAAAAAGGACAAATGGTTCACACAACGAGTCACAACGGCTAATGAACAAGGACAAATGGTTCACACAACGAGTCACATAGACTAATGAACAAGTACAATTGTTTAACACAACGAGTCACAAGGACTAATGAACAAGAACAAATGGTTCACCCAACGAGTCACATGGACTACTGAACAAGTACAATTGTTTAACACAACGAGTCACAAGAACTAATGAACAAGGACAAATGGTTCACACAACGAGTCACATTTACTAATAAAAAAGGACAAATGGTTCACACAACAAGTCAGATGGACTAATGGACAAGGACAAATGGTTTACACAACGAGTCACAAGGACAACTGAATAAGTACAATTGTTTTAACACGAGTCACTAGGACTAATGAACAAGGACAAATGGTTCTCACAATGAGTCACATGTACTAATGAACAAGTACAATTTTTTTAACACAACGAGTCACAAGGACTAATGAACAAGGATAAATGGTACGGTTCACACAACGAGTCACATTTACTAATAAAAAAGGACAAATGGTTCACACAACGAGTCACATTGACTAATGAACAAGTACAATTGTTTAACACAACGGGTCACAAGGACTAATGAACAAGGACATATGGTTCACACAACTAGTCACATGGACTAATGAACAATTACAACTGTTTATCAAAACGAGTCACAAGGACAAATGAACATGGACAAATGGTTCACACAACGAGTCACATGGACTAATGAACAAGTCACAAGGACTAATGAATAAGGACAAATGGTTTACACAACGAGTCACAAGGACTAATGAACAAGTACAATTGTTTTAACACAACGAGTCACTAGGACTAATGAACAGGGCAAATCAAGGAGTCACATAGACTAATGAACAAGTACAATTGTTTAACACAACGAGTCACAAGGACTAATGAAGAAGAACAAATGGTTCACACAACGAGTCACATGGACTAATGAACAAGTACAATTGTTTAACACAACGAGTCACAAAGACTAATGAACAAGGACAAATTTTTCACACAACGAGTCACATGGACTAATGAACAATTACAATTGTTTAACACAACGAGTCACAAGGATTAATGAATAAGGATAAATGGTTCACACAACGAGTCACATGGACTAATGAACAATTACAATTTTTTTTAACACAACGAGTCACAAGGGCTAATGAACAAGGACAAATGGTTCACACAATGAGTCACATGTACTAATGAACAAGTACAATTGTTTTAAAACAACGAGTCACAAGGACTAATGAACAAGGATAAATGGTTCACACAACGAGTCACATTTACTAATAAAAAAGGACAAATGGTTCACACAATGAGTCACATGGACTAATGAACAAGTACAATTGTTTAGCACAACGAGTCACAAGGACTAATGAACAAGGACATATGGTTCACACAACTAGTCACATGGACTAATGAACAATTACAATTGTTTATCAAAACGAGTCACAAGGACAAATGAACTTGGACAAATGGTTCACACAACGAGTCACATGGACTAATGAACAAGTCACAAGGACTAATGAATAAGGACAAATGGTTTACACAACGAGTCACATGGACTAATGAACAAGTACAATTGTTTTAACACAACGAGTCACTAGGACTAATGAACAAGGGTAAATCAAGGAGTCACATAGACTAATTGATGCGTATGGCGGGACGATTAATAAACGACCTGATGCGAATATCGACCACATGGAAGAGGTTGTGCTTAATTTAGAGGACCAAGCAAAATCAAGCCCAAGTAATGCATTATTCACACACAAAATTGGATGGGCTCAAATAAAAGAATGGAAATATGTGCAATCGAGACTCAAGGCCGTGGGAACGCTGAAACCATGTGAGAACAAGAGGAATGCCGTGTGGGAACAAGAGAAAAGAGAGGAAGGTGGCGGCACCAAGGGGAGAGGAATCTCATTTTATATTTTTGCATTTTCAACCTAGTTTGAATAAAAGTTGACAAAAAGGTCTAGGTTGTAAGTTCTATGTATTCATTCATCCTAGAACTTACAAACTAGCATTAAATGCTTGCTTGGAGGCCAAGGTTTTTTATCCTATATAAGGACCTAACCTCCTCATTTGTAAATCATCCAAGTTGAAGAAAAAACCTTTTAGAGAGAGAAACTTGTTGTTTCAATCTTTTCAAAGAGTCGATGATTTCGAGTCTTGCCTTGAACTAAGGACGCGCTCCGCAGTTTAAGTTGAATTACTTGACGCGTTTTCGAGTAATTCCCCATTGTTATCGCTATAGGTCTAGTGATAGCAAATATCCCATTGGTTCGATCTCTTCACAAGAAATCGAAGCAAATATCCTTTTATTCTTGCACAACATAAACACAAAAACCAAACAAAAAGACTTCCGCTTCGCCCATATCACGCCAAGTGACACGAACTGGTCGGGTTGCACCTAGTGCATTCGGATCTTTCGCCTCACTTGAATCCACAATAAAGTCTTCCGCTCCGTATACGCTCCAAGTGGTATCAGAGCTTCGGCTCTTGATCACCCCAAAAAAATCAAGACGGTCCTAAGGAGGTCCCAATCAATTGATAGTTGAATATCCAACGCGCTTGGTATTCAAAGATTAAACTCGGCGAGGTAGTTGAGGTTTAATCGATTGGATCTTGAAGGCACGAATTGAACAAAAAAAAAAAAAACACAAAAATCACTGTTCACGGTACTGTTCACCAGCAAAAAAAAAAAAAAAAAAAAAAAGGAGAGAGATCCGAAACTTCAAGGAAAATTTTTATCAACATGGACTTCGACGATCTCAATTTTCTTAAGAGTCTCCATCAAAAAAAAAAAAAAAAAAAAAATAAATAAATAAAAAGAGGAGTTTCGAAATTTCAAACAAACAACATCAAAAATGGATTTCGGCGATCCTAACTTTCTTGAGAATCTTCAAAGGGCTTTAAAGAATTTACAAGAAAACGATCCCAAGTGGATGCCTAGACGAGAACAAACCATTGAAGAGTTCAAAGTGAGTGAACTACCCGAGTTCACGGGAGGCACGGACCCCGAGGACTACCTCGAATGGGAACGGAAAATTGAACGAATGTTTGATTTCAAAGTTCTGGATGACACGAAACGCTGCAAGTACGCTATTCGAAGACTTAGTGGAGGGGCTTCACTATGGTACGAGAGTTTGAAAGCAAGGCGTGCTCGCGTTGGAAAAAGGAAATTATCATCTTGGGATTCTCTTAAACGCAAGTTGCGTAAGAAGTATGTTCCAGCAACTTATACGCTTACGACTTATCGTAAGATCGCCAATCTCAAACAAGGGAGTACGACGAATAGTGTTGGCGAACCCAAGTCGGCTGCCACTCCTAGTTCCGCGGCAAGAGCGCCCGATTCTAAGGAAATAAGTCTCTCCAAAGTACGATGTTTAAAGTGTCCGGGGTTTGCGCACTATCAAAGCGCGTGCCCAAATGAACGATTGAATACCTTGAGAGACACTGTTGCTTATCGGGATAAGTTGTTTGATGAGGACGAACGATTGGGTGATGTGTTCAATTTCGAAGAAAGAGAAAAGGACGAGATTATAGAGCCATTGAGTGACGATGATCAAATTAAAGATGTGATTGAAGACGACATATTTGCCAACTTGGATGAACCTCATGCGGAAGGTACTTCTTTATTTGATCCAAATCTACCAATTGTTTTTGATGAAGAATTAGAAGAAGTTTATGACGAAACTCATATGGGAGAAAGTGATCATTCAAGTTATGACGATACAACTCAAGACAATCCTAACCTTGTGCCAAACTCGGATGAGGAAATCAAGGATGTTTTCTCCAAGGAACTATCCGCTGGCTTACCACCTATTCGAGGGATTGAACACCAAATCGATGTCCTACCCAGAGCTCCCTTACCAAACAAGGCCGCCTACAGATGCAATCCAATGGAGACAAAGGAATTGCCAATCGAGGAATTGATGGAACGAGGTTATGTGCGCGAGAGCATAAATCCATGTGTTGTCCCTACTCTACTTGTCCCAAAGAAGGATGGGACGTGGCGGATATGCGTTAATAGTCGAGCCATGAACAACATAACTATCAAGTATCATTTTCCTATCCCAAGGCTTGACAACATGCTTGATGAGTTACACGGATCCGAAACCTTTTCTAAGATCGACTTGAGGAGTGGTTATCAGCAAATGCGAATAAGAGAAAGGGATAAGTGGAAAACCGCGTTCAAGACTAGACATGGGTTATACGAGTGGGCCGTCATGCCATTCGGATTAACCAATGCTCCGAGTACTTTTATGCGACTCATGAACGAGGTACTCAAATCTTTCTTAAGCAGATTTGTTGTCATCTATTTGGATGACATTTTGGGGTACAGTCAAACTGAGGAAGAACATTTCATACACCTTCGAGAGGTGTTCGACATACTTCGAGGGCAGAAACTCTATGGAGAGAAGGAGAAGTGGTCGTTGTGGGTCAAGAGTGTCATCTTTCTCGACTATATGGTATCTAAAGACAGGGTTTCGGTGGAACAAATCAAAATTGAAGCAATCAAGGCATGGCCTACTCCTAAGACCACCACGGAGGTCCGATCATTTCATGGACTCGCATCATTGTATCGGAGGTTCATTCGGGACTTTAGTACCATTACTAGTCCTATCACCAAGTGTACGAAAAGGGGAATCTTCGTATGGACCCCGACTGCTCAAAAGGCGTTTGAGACGATTATTCAAAAACTTTGCGAGGCGCCTTTATTGGCACTCCCAGCTTTCACTCAACCATTCGAGGTGGAATGTGACGCAAGCGGTGTTAGAATTGGAGCCATACTAATACAAGGAAAGCGACCCATCGCTTATTTCCCCGAGAAATTGAATGGAGCCCGGCTCAATTACTCGACGTACGACAAAGAATTTTATGCTATCGTGAGAGCTCTTCAACATTGGAGTCACTACCTTTGGCCGAGTCATTTCATCCCCGCACTCGAACCGCGAATCATGAAGCACATCAATGGACAACAAAGGTTAAACCCACGGTATGCCAAGTGGGTGGAGTTCCTACAATCCTTTCACTTTTCATCAAAGTATAAACGTGGCAAGAGTAATGTGGTGGCCGATGCTCTCTCACGATGGTACTCATTATTGAACGTGCTCGATATCCGATTACTTGGATTTGAGGCATTGAAGGATTACTACGAGCATGATCCCGACTTTGGAGAAACCTTCGAGATTTGCAAGTCCAGAAATCATGATGAGTTCATTATTCCAGATGGTTTCCTCTTCAAAGGTAATAGACTTTATGTTCCAAAACTTCCAACTCGGGAACTCCTTATTCGAGAAGCTCATGAAGGTGGACTTGGAGGACATTTCGGGGTAAACACAACTGTAGATATTCTCAAAGAGCATTTTCATTGGCCCCAACTGCAAAGAGTCATGCAGGATGTGATACGAAGGTGGGAACCATATCAAGTCAAAGAACCATATCAATCACCAATTGACAAACACATTGATGAGAAGCTACATGGTGGGAACTCTAATTTCTTATTGAGATCAATTTGCATGGAAGCTCATGATGATCTTGTTGTTTCAAGCAACCACTATTTGGATGTTGGTAGAATTGTGCATAAAAGGTGGTGGGAAGGAAATCACAAGAAAGTAAAGCACAAGCAAAGATGGCACAAAATGGTTGTGATTTACAATACTCATTACAAATTCGAATCACCGGAGATGGATAAACGTGAAGACTACATTGAAGATGATGAGCTGAAGAAAAGATCAACGGGGTGCGTAAACTACTTCATGTTCTTAATCAAGTTTGAATCTAACTACCAGATTTGTTTTGATCCCGGTGGCATCAAGGAATCGACTACGTGTTCGGGTTTGTTGGGGTTTATAATATTCATCTTTGATTCCGGCATACTGAGGCAAGAATTGAGGACAATTCTTTTTAAGGGAGAGAATTTGATGCGTATGGCGGGACGATTAATAAACGACCTGATGCGAATATCGACCACATGGAAGAGGTTGTGCTTAATTTAGAGGACCAAGCAAAACCAAGCCCAAGTAATGCATTATTCACACACAAAATTGGATGGGCTCAAATAAAAGAATGGAAATATGTGCAATCGAGACTCAAGGCCGTGGGAACGCTGAAACCGTGTGAGAACAAGAGGAATGCCGTGTGGGAACAAGAGAAAAGAGAGGAAGGTGGCGGCACCAAGGGGAGAGGAATCTCATTTTATATTTTTGCATTTTCAACCTAGTTTGAATAAAAGTTGACAAAAAGGTCTAGGTTGTAAGTTCTATGTATTCATTCATCCTAGAACTTACAAACTAGCATTAAATGCTTGCTTGGAGGCCAAGGTTTTTTATCCTATATAAGGACCTAACCTCCTCATTTGTAAATCATCCAAGTTGAAGAAAAAACCTTTTAGAGAGAGAAACTTGTTGTTTCAATCTTTTCAAAGAGTCGATGATTTCGAGTCTTGCCTTGAACTAAGGACGCGCTCCGCAGTTTAAGTTGAATTACTTGACGCGTTTTCGAGTAATTCCCCATTGTTATCGCTATAGGTCTAGTGATAGCAAATATCCCATTGGTTCGATCTCTTCACAAGAAATCGAAGCAAATATCCTTTTATTCTTGCACAACATAAACAAAAAAACCAAACAAAAAGACTTCCGCTTCGCCCATATCACGCCAAGTGACACGAACTGGTCGGGTTGCACCTAGTGCATTCGGATCTTTCGCCTCACTTGAATCCACAATAAAGTCTTCCGCTCCGTATACGCTCCACTAATGAACAAGTACAATTGTTTAACAAACCGAGTCACAAGGACTAATGAACAAGAACAAATGGTTCACACAACGAGTCACATGGACTAATGATCAAGTACAATTGTTTAACACAACGAGTCACAAGGACAAATGAACAAGGACAAATTGGTCACATAATGAGTCACCTTTACTAATAAACAAGGACAAATGGTTTACACAACGAGTCACAAGGACAACTGAATAAGTACAATTGTTTTAACACGAGTCACTAGGACTAATGAACAAGGACAAATGGTTCACACAATGAGTCACATGTACTAATGAACAAGTACAATTGTTTTAACACAACGAGTCACAAGGACTAATGAACAAGGATAAATGGTTCACACGACGAGTCACATTTACTAATAAAAAAGGACAAATGGTTCACACAACGAGTCACAACGGCTAATGAACAAGGACAAATGGTTCACACAACGAGTCACATAGACTAATGAACAAGTACAATTGTTTAACACAACGAGTCACAAGGACTAATGAACAAGAACAAATGGTTCACCCAACGAGTCACATGGACTAATGAACAAGTACAATTGTTTAACACAACGAGTCACAAGAACTAATGAACAAGGACAAATGGTTCACACAACGCGTCACATTTACTAATAAAAAAGGACAAATGGTTCACACAACGAGTCACATGGACTAATGGACAAGGATAAATGGTTTACACAACGAGTCACAAGGACAACTGAATAAGTACAATTGTTTTAACACGAGTCACTAGGACTAATGAACAAGGACAAATGGTTCACACAATGAGTCACATGTACTAATGAACAAGTACAATTGTTTAAACACAACAAGTCACAAGGACTAATGAACAAGGATAAATGGTTCACACAACGAGTCACATTTACTAATAAAAAAGGACAAATGGTTCACACAACGAGTCACATTGACTAATGAACAAGTACAATTGTTTAACACAACGAGTCACAAGGACTAATGAACAAGGACATATGGTTCACACAACTAGTCACATGGACTAATGAACAATTACAACTATTTATCAAAACGAGTCACAAGGACAAATGAACATGGACAAATGGTTCACACAACGAGTCACATGGACTAATGAACAAGTCACAAGGACTAATGAATAAGGACAAATGGTTTACACAACGAGTCACAAGGACTAATGAACAAGTAAAATTGTTTTAACACAACGAGTCACTAGGACTAATGAACAAGGGCAAATCAAGGAGTCACATAGACTAATGAACAAGTACAATTGTTTAACACAACGAGTCACAAGGACTAATGAAGAAGAACAAATGGTTCACACAACGAGTCACATGGCCTAATGAACAAGTACAATTGTTTAACACAACGAGTCACAAGGACTAATGAACAAGGACAAATGGTTCACACAACGAGTCACATGGACTAATGAACAATTACAATTGTTTAACACAACGAGTCACAAGGTTTAATGAATAAGGATAAATGGTTCACACAACGAGTCACATGGACTAATGAACAATTACAATTTTTTTAACACAACGAGTCACAAGGGCTAATGAACAAGGACAAATGGTTCACACAACGAGTCACATGGACTAATGAACAAGTACAATTGTTTTAACACAACGAGTCACAAGGACTAATGGACAAGGGCAAATGGTTTACACAACTAGTCACAAGGACAACTGAATAAGTACAATTGTTTTAACACGAGTCACTAGGACTAATGAACAAGGACAAATGGTTCACACAATGAGTCACATGTACTAATGAACAAGTACAATTGTTTTAACACAACGAGTCACAAGGACTAATGAACAAGGATAAATGGTTCACACAACGAGTCACATTTACTAATAAAAAACGACAAATGGTTCACTCAACGAGTCACATGGACTAATGAACAAGTACAATTGTTTAACACAACGAGTCACAAGGACTAATGAACAAGGACATATGGTTCACACAACTAGTCACATGGGTGATGAACAATTACAATTGTTTAACAAAACGAGTCACAAGGACAAATGAACATGGACAAATGGTTCACACAACGAGTTACATGGACTAATGAACAAGTCACAAGGACTAATGAATAAGGACAAATGGTTTACACAACGAGTCACAAGGACTAATGAACAAGTACAATTGTTTTAACACAACGAGTCACCAGGACTAATGAACAAGGGCAAATGGTTCACACAAGGAGTCACATGGACTAATGAACAAGTACAATTGTTTTAACGCAACAAGTCACAAGTACTAATGAACAAGGATAAATTTTAACCTAACGAGTCACATTTACTAATAAACAAGGACAAATGGTTCACACAACGAGTCACAAGGGCTAATGAACAAGAACAAATGGTTCACACCACGAGTCACATGGACTAATGATCAAGTACAATTGTTTAACACAACGAGTCACAAGGACTAAAGAACAAGGACAAGTTGGTCACACAATGAGTCACATTTACTAATAAACCCTAAATGGTTCACACAACAAGTCACAAGGGCTAATGAACAAGGACAAATGGTTCACACAACGAGTCACATGGACTAATGAACAAGTACAATTGTTTTAACACAACGAGTCACTAGGACTAATGAAAAAGGACAAATGGTTCACACAATGAGTCACATGTACTAATGAACAAGTACAATTGTTTTAACACAACGAGTCTCAAGGACTAATGAACAAGGATAAATGGTTCACACAACGAGTCACATTTACTAATAAACAATGACAATTGGTTCACACAACGAGCCACAAGGGCTAATGAACAAGGACAAATGGTTCACAAAACGAGTCACGTGGACTAATGAACAAGTACAATTGTTTTAACACAACGAGTCACAAGGACTAATGAACAAGGACAAATGGTTTATACAACGAGTCACAAGGACTAATGAACAAGTACAATTGTTTTAACACCACGAGTAACTAGGACTAATGAACAAGGACAAATGGTTCACACAACGAGTCACAGGGACTAATGAACAAGTACAATTGTTTTAACAAAACGAGTAACAAGAACTAATGAACAAGGATAAATGGTTCACACAACGAGTCACATTTACTTATAAAAAAGGACAAATGGTTCACACAACGAGTCACAACGGCTAATGAACAAGGGCAAATGGTTCACACAATGAGTCACATAGACTAATGAACAAGTACAATTGTTTAACACAACGAGTCACAAGGACTAATGAACAAGAACAAATGGTTCACCCAACGAGTCACATGGACTAATGAACAAGTAAAATTGTTTAACACAGCGAGTCACAAGAACTAATGAACAAGGACAAATCGTTCACACAACGAGTCACATTTACTAATAAAAAAGGACAAATGGTTCACACAACGAGTCACATGGACTAATGGACAAGGACAAATGGTTTACACAACGAGTCACAAGGACAACTGAATAAGTACAATTGTTTTAACACGAGTCACTAGGACTAATGAACAAGGACAAATGGTTCACACAATGAGTCACATGTACTAATGAACAAGTACAATTGTTTTAAAACAACGAGTCACAAGGACTAATGAACAAGGATAAATGGTTCACACAACGAGTCACATTTACTAATAAAAAAGGACAAATGGTTCACACAACGAGTCACATGGACTAATGAAAAAGTACAATTGTTTAACACAACGAGTCACAAGGACTAATGAACAAGGACATATGGTTCACACAACTAGTCACATGGACTAATGAACAATTACAATTGTTTATCAAAACGAGTCACAAGGACAAATGAACTTGGACAAATGGTTCACACAACGAGTCACATGGACTACTGAACAAGTCACAAGGACTAATGAATAAGGACAAATGGTTTACACAACGAGTCACATGGACTAATGAACAAGTACAATTGTTTTAACACAACGAGTCACTAGGACTAATGAACAAGGGCAAATCAAGGAGTCACATAGACTAATGAACAAGTACAATTGTTTAACACAACGAGTCACAAGGACTAATGAACAAGAACAAATGGTTCACACAACGAGTCACATGGACTAATGATCAAGTACAATTGTTTAACACAACGAGTCACAAGGACTAATGAACAAGGACAAATTGGTCACACAATGAGTCACCTTTACTAATAAACAAGGACAAATGGTTTACACAACGAGTCACAAGGACAACTGAATAAGTACAATTGTTTTAACACGAGTCACTAGGACTAATGAACAAGGACAAATGGTTCACACAATGAGTCATATGTACTAATGAACAAGTACAATTGTTTTAACACAACGAGTCACAAGGACTAATGAACAAGGATAAATGGTTCACACGACGAGTCACATTTACTAATAAAAAAGGACAAATGGTTCACACAACGAGTCACAACGGCTAATGAACAAGGACAAATGGTTCACACAACGAGTCACATAGACTAATGAACAAGTACAATTGTTTAACACAACGAGTCACAAGGACTAATGAACAAGAACAAATGGTTCACCCAACGAGTCACATGGACTAATTAACAAGTACAATTGTTTAACACAACGAGTCACAAGAACTAATGAACAAGGACAAATGGTTCACACAACGAGTCATATTTACTAATAAAAAAGGACAAATGGTTCACACAACGAGTCACATGGACTAATGGACAAGGACAAATGGTTTACACAACGAGTCACAAGGACAATGAATAAGTACAATTGTTTTAACACGAGTCACTAGGACTAATGAACAAGGACAAATGGTTCACACAATGAGTCACATGTACTAATGAACAAGTACAATTGTTTAAACACAACAAGTCACAAGGACTAATGAACAAGGATAAATGGTTCACACAACGAGTCACATTTACTAATAAAAAAGGACAAATGGTTCACACAACGAGTCACATTGACTAATGAACAAGTACAATTGTTTAACACAACGAGTCACAAGGACTAATGAACAAGGACATATGGTTCACACAACTAGTCACATGGACTAATGAACAATTACAACTATTTATCAAAACGAGTCACAAGGACAAATGAACATGGACAAATGGTTCACACAACGAGTCACATGGACTAATGAACAAGTCACAAGGACTAATGAATAAGGACAAATGGTTTACACAACGAGTCACAAGGACTAATGAACAAGTAAAATTGTTTTAACACAACGAGTCACTAGGACTAATGAACAAGGGCAAATCAAGGAGTCACATAGACTAATGAACAAGTACAATTGTTTAACACAACGAGTCACAAGGACTAATGAAGAAGAACAAATGGTTCACACAACGAGTCACATGGCCTAATGAACAAGTACAATTGTTTAACACAACGAGTCACAAGGACTAATGAACAAGGACAAATGGTTCACACAACGAGTCACATGGACTAATGAACAATTACAATTGTTTAACACAACGAGTCACAAGGTTTAATGAATAAGGATAAATGGTTCACACAACGAGTCACATGGACTAATGAACAATTACAATTTTTTTAACACAACGAGTCACAAGGGCTAATGAACAAGGACAAATGGTTCACACAACGAGTCACATGGACTAATGAACAAGTACAATTGTTTTAACACAACGAGTCACAAGGACTAATGGACAAGGGCAAATGGTTTACACAACTAGTCACAAGGACAACTGAATAAGTACAATTGTTTTAACACGAGTCACTAGGACTAATGAACAAGGACAAATGGTTCACACAATGAGTCACATGTACTAATGAACAAGTACAATTGTTTTAACACAACGAGTCACAAGGACTAATGAACAAGGATAAATGGTTCACACAACGAGTCACATTTACTAATAAAAAACGACAAATGGTTCACTCAACGAGTCACATGGACTAATGAACAAGTACAATTGTTTAACACAACGAGTCACAAGGACTAATGAACAAGGACATATGGTTCACACAACTAGTCACATGGACTGATGAACAATTACAATTGTTTAACAAAACGAGTCACAAGGACAAATGAACATGGACAAATGGTTCACACAACGAGTTACATGGACTAATGAACAAGTCACAAGGACTAATGAATAAGGACAAATGGTTTACACAACGAGTCACAAGGACTAATGAACAAGTACAATTGTTTTAACACAACGAGTCACCAGGACTAATGAACAAGGGCAAATGGTTCACACAAGGAGTCACATGGACTAATGAACAAGTACAATTGTTTTAACGCAACAAGTCACAAGTACTAATGAACAAGGATAAATTTTAACCTAACGAGTCACATTTACTAATAAACAAGGACAAATGGTTCACACAACGAGTCACAAGGGCTAATGAACAAGAACAAATGGTTCACACCACGAGTCACATGGACTAATGATCAAGTACAATTGTTTAACACAACGAGTCACAAGGACTAAAGAACAAGGACAAGTTGGTCACACAATGAGTCACATTTACTAATAAACCCTAAATGGTTCACACAACAAGTCACAAGGGCTAATGAACAAGGACAAATGGTTCACACAACGAGTCACATGGACTAATGAACAAGTACAATTGTTTTAACACAACGAGTCACTAGGACTAATGAAAAAGGACAAATGGTTCACACAATGAGTCACATGTACTAATGAACAAGTACAATTGTTTTAACACAACGAGTCTCAAGGACTAATGAACAAGGATAAATGGTTCACACAACGAGTCACATTTACTAATAAACAATGACAATTGGTTCACACAACGAGCCACAAGGGCTAATGAACAAGGACAAATGGTTCACAAAACGAGTCACGTGGACTAATGAACAAGTACAATTGTTTTAACACAACGAGTCACAAGGACTAATGAACAAGGACAAATGGTTTATACAACGAGTCACAAGGACTAATGAACAAGTACAATTGTTTTAACACCACGAGTAACTAGGACTAATGAACAAGGACAAATGGTTCACACAACGAGTCACAGGGACTAATGAACAAGTACAATTGTTTTAACAAAACGAGTAACAAGAACTAATGAACAAGGATAAATGGTTCACACAACGAGTCACATTTACTTATAAAAAAGGACAAATGGTTCACACAACGAGTCACAACGGCTAATGAACAAGGGCAAATGGTTCACACAATGAGTCACATAGACTAATGAACAAGTACAATTGTTTAACACAACGAGTCACAAGGACTAATGAACAAGAACAAATGGTTCACCCAACGAGTCACATGGACTAATGAACAAGTAAAATTGTTTAACACAGCGAGTCACAAGAACTAATGAACAAGGACAAATCGTTCACACAACGAGTCACATTTACTAATAAAAAAGGACAAATGGTTCACACAACGAGTCACATGGACTAATGGACAAGGACAAATGGTTTACACAACGAGTCACAAGGACAACTGAATAAGTACAATTGTTTTAACACGAGTCACTAGGACTAATGAACAAGGACAAATGGTTCACACAATGAGTCACATGTACTAATGAACAAGTACAATTGTTTTAAAACAACGAGTCACAAGGACTAATGAACAAGGATAAATGGTTCACACAACGAGTCACATTTACTAATAAAAAAGGACAAATGGTTCACACAACGAGTCACATGGACTAATGAAAAAGTACAATTGTTTAACACAACGAGTCACAAGGACTAATGAACAAGGACATATGGTTCACACAACTAGTCACATGGACTAATGAACAATTACAATTGTTTATCAAAACGAGTCACAAGGACAAATGAACTTGGACAAATGGTTCACACAACGAGTCACATGGACTACTGAACAAGTCACAAGGACTAATGAATAAGGACAAATGGTTTACACAACGAGTCACATGGACTAATGAACAAGTACAATTGTTTTAACACAACGAGTCACTAGGACTAATGAACAAGGGCAAATCAAGGAGTCACATAGACTAATGAACAAGTACAATTGTTTAACACAACGAGTCACAAGGACTAATGAACAAGAACAAATGGTTCACACAACGAGTCACATGGACTAATGATCAAGTACAATTGTTTAACACAACGAGTCACAAGGACTAATGAACAAGGACAAATTGGTCACACAATGAGTCACCTTTACTAATAAACAAGGACAAATGGTTTACACAACGAGTCACAAGGACAACTGAATAAGTACAATTGTTTTAACACGAGTCACTAGGACTAATGAACAAGGACAAATGGTTCACACAATGAGTCATATGTACTAATGAACAAGTACAATTGTTTTAACACAACGAGTCACAAGGACTAATGAACAAGGATAAATGGTTCACACGACGAGTCACATTTACTAATAAAAAAGGACAAATGGTTCACACAACGAGTCACAACGGCTAATGAACAAGGACAAATGGTTCACACAACGAGTCACATAGACTAATGAACAAGTACAATTGTTTAACACAACGAGTCACAAGGACTAATGAACAAGAACAAATGGTTCACCCAACGAGTCACATGGACTAATTAACAAGTACAATTGTTTAACACAACGAGTCACAAGAACTAATGAACAAGGACAAATGGTTCACACAACGAGTCATATTTACTAATAAAAAAGGACAAATGGTTCACACAACGAGTCACATGGACTAATGGACAAGGACAAATGGTTTACACAACGAGTCACAAGGACAACTGAATAAGTACAATTGTTTTAACACGTGTCACTAGGACTAATGAACAAGGACAAATGGTTCACACAATGAGTCACATGTACTAATGAACAAGTACAATTGTTTTAACACAACGAGTCACAAGGACTAATGAACAAGGATAAATGGTTCACACAACGAGTCACATTTACTAATAAAAAAGGACAAATGGTTCACACAACGAGTCACATTGACTAATGAACAAGTACAATTGTTTTAACACAACGAGTCACATGGACTAATGGACAAGGACAAATGGTTTACACAACGAGTCACAAGGACAACTGAATAAGTACAATTGTTTTAACACGAGTCACTAGGACTAATGAACAAGGACAAATGGTTCACACAATGAGTCACATGTACTAATGAACAAGTACAATTGTTTTAAAACAACGAGTCACAAGGACTAATGAACAAGGATAAATGGTTCACACAACGAGTCACATTTACTAATAAAAAAGGACAAATGGTTCACACAACGAGTCACATGGACTAATGAACAAGTACAATTGTTTAACACAACGAGTCACAAGGACATTAACAAGGACATATGGTTAACACAACTAGTCACATGGACTAATGAACAATTACAATTATTTATCAAAACGAGTCACAAGGACAAATGGACTTGGACAAATGGTTCACACAACGAGTCACATGGACTAATGAACAAGTCACAAGGACTAATGAATAAGGACAAATGGTTTACACAACGAGTCACAAGGACTAATGAACAAGTACAATTGTTTTAACACAACGAGTCACCAGGACTAATGAACAAGGGCAAATGGTTCACACAAGGAGTCACATGGACTATTGAACAAGTACAATTGTTTTAACGCAACGAGTCACAAGTACTAATGAACAAGGATAAATTTTAACCTAACGAGTCACATTTACTAATAAACAAGGACAAATGGTTCACACAACGAGTCACAAGGGCTAATGAACAAGAACAAATGGTTCACACCACGAGTCACATGGACTAATGATCAAGTACAATTGTTTAACACAAAGAGTCACAAGGACTAAAGAACAAGGACAAGTTGGTCACACAATGAGTCACATTTACTAATAAACCCTAAATGGTTCACACAACAAGTCACAAGGGCTAATGAACAAGGACAAATGGTTCACACAACGAGTCACATGGAATAATGAACAAGTACAATTGTTTTAACACAACGAGTCACTAGGACTAATGAAAAAGGACAAATGGTTCACACAATGAGTCACATGTACTAATGAACAAGTACAATTGTTTTAACACAACGAGTCTCAAGGACTAATGAACAAGGATAAATGGTTCACACAACGAGTCACATTTACTAATAAACAATGACAATTGGTTCACACAACGAGCCACAAGGGCTAATGAACAAGGACAAATGGTTCACAAAACGAGTCACGTGGACTAATGAACAAGTACAATTGTTTTAACACAACGAGTCACAAGGACTAATGAACAAGGACAAATGGTTTACACAACGAGTCACAAGGACTAATGAACAAGTACAATTGTTTTAACACCACGAGTAACTAGGACTAATGAACAAGGACAAATGGTTCACACAACGAGTCACAAGGACTAATGAACAAGTACAATTGTTTTAACAAAACGAGTAACAAGAACTAATGAACAAGGATAAATGGTTCACACAACGAGTCACATTTACTTATAAAAAAGGACAAATGGTTCACACAACGAGTCACAACGGCTAATGAACAAGGGCAAATGGTTCACACAACGAGTCACATAGACTAATGAACAAGTACAATTGTTTAACACAACGAGTCACAAGGACTAATGAACAAGAACAAATGGTTCACCCAACGAGTCACATGGACTAATGAACAAGTAAAATTGTTTAACACAGCGAGTCACAAGAACTAATGAACAAGGACAAATCGTTCACACAACGAGTCACATTTACTAATAAAAAAGGACAAATGGTTCACACAACGAGTCACATGGACTAATGGACAAGGACAAATGGTTTACACAACGAGTCACAAGGACAACTGAATAAGTACAATTGTTTTAACACGAGTCACTAGGACTAATGAACAAGGACAAATGGTTCACACAATGAGTTACATGTACTAATGAACAAGTACAATTGTTTTAAAACAACGAGTCACAAGGACTAATGAACAAGGATAAATGGTTCACACAACGAGTCACATTTACTAATAAAAAAGGACAAATGGTTCACACAACGAGTCACATGGACTAATGAACAAGTACAATTGTTTAACACAACGAGTCACAAGGACTAATGAACAAGGACATATGGTTCACACAACTAGTCACATGGACTAATGAACAATTACAATTGTTTATCAAAACGAGTCACAAGGACAAATGAACTTGGACAAATGGTTCACACAACGAGTCACATGGACTACTGAACAAGTCACAAGGACTAATGAATAAGGACAAATGGTTTACACAACGAGTCACATGGACTAATGAACAAGTACAATTGTTTTAACACAACGAGTCACTAGGACTAATGAACAAGGGCAAATCAAGGAGTCACATAGACTAATGAACAAGTACAATTGTTTAACACAACGAGTCACAAGGACTAATGAACAAGAACAAATGGTTCACACAACGAGTCACATGGACTAATGATCAAGTACAATTGTTTAACACAACGAGTCACAAGGACTAATGAACAAGGACAAATTGGTCACACAATGAGTCACCTTTACTAATAAACAAGGACAAATGGTTTACACAACGAGTCACAAGGACAACGGAATAAGTACAATTGTTTTAACACGAGTCACTAGGACTAATGAACAAGGACAAATGGTTCACACAATGAGTCACATGTACTAATGACCAAGTACAATTGTTTTAACACAACGAGTCACAAGGACTAATGAACAAGGATAAATGGTTCACACGACGAGTCACATTTACTAATAAAAAAGGACAAATGGTTCACACAACGAGTCACAACGGCTAATGAACAAGGACAAATGGTTCACACAACGAGTCACATAGACTAATGAACAAGTACAATTGTTTAACACAACGAGTCACAAGGACTAATGAACAAGAACAAATGGTTCACCCAACGAGTCACATGGACTAATGAACAAGTACAATTGTTTAACACAACGAGTCACAAGAACTAATGAACAAGGACAAATGGTTCACACAGCGAGTCACATTTACTAATAAAAAAGGACAAATGGTTCACACAATGAGTCACATGGACTAATGGACAAGGACAAATGGTTTACACAACGAGTCACAAGGACAACTGAATAAGTACAATTGTTTTAACACGTGTCACTAGGACTAATGAACAAGGGCAAATGGTTCACACAATGAGTCACATGTACTAATGAACAAGTACAATTGTTTTAACACAACGAGTCACAAGGACTAATGAACAAGGATAAATGGTTCACACAACGAGTCACATATACTAATAAAAAAGGACAAATGGTTCACACAACGAGTCACATTGACTAATGAACAAGTACAATTGTTTTAACACAACGAGTCACATGGACTAATGGACAAGGACAAATGGTTTACACAACGAGTCACAAGGACAACTGAATAAGTACAATTGTTTTAACACGAGTCACTAGGACTAATGAACAAGGACAAATGGTTCACACAATGAGTCACATGTACTAATGAACAAGTACAATTGTTTTAAAACAACGAGTCACAAGGACTAATGAACAAGGATATATGGTTCACACAACGAGTCACATTTACTAATAAAAAAGGACAAATGGTTCACACAACGAGTCACATGGACTGATGAACAAGTACAATTGTTTAACACAACGAGTCACAAGGACTAATGAACAAGGACATATGGTTAACACAACTAGTCACATGGACTAATGAACAATTACAATTGTTTATCAAAACGAGTCACAAGGACAAATGAACTTGGACAAATGGTTCACACAACGAGTCACATGGACTCTCGAACAAGTCACAAGGACTAATGAATAAGGACAAATGGTTTACACAACGAGTCACATGGACTAATGAACAAGTACAATTGTTTTAACACAACGAGTCACTAGGACTAATGAACAAGGGCAAATCAAGGAGTCACATAGACTAATGAACAAGTACAATTGTTTAACACAACGAGTCACAAGGACTAATGAACAAGAACAAATGGTTCACACAACGAGTCACATGGACTAATGATCAAGTACAATTGTTTAACACAACGAGTCACAAGGACTAATGAACAAGGACAAATTGGTCACACAATGAGTCACCTTTACTAATAAACAAGGACAAATGGTTACACAACGAGTCACAAGGACAACTGAATAAGTACAATTGTTTTAACACGAGTCACTAGGACTAATGAACAAGGACAAATGGTTCACACAATGAGTCACATGTACTAATGAACAAGTACAATTGTTTTAACACAACGAGTCACAAGGACTAATGAACAAGGATAAATGGTTCACACGACGAGTCACATTTACTAATAAAAAAGGACAAATGGTTCACACAACGAGTCACAACGGCTAATGAACTAGGACAAATGGTTCACACAACGAGTCACATAGACTAATGGACAAGTACAATTGTTTAACACAACGAGTCACAAGGACTAATGAACAAGAACAAATGGTTCACCCAACGAGTCACATGGACTAATGAACAAGTACAATTGTTTAACACAACGAGTCACAAGAACTAATGAACAAGGACAAATGGTTCACACAACGAGTCACATTTACTAATAAAAAAGGACAAATGGTTCACACAACGAGTCACATGGACTAATGGACAAGGACAAATGGTTTACACAACGAGTCACAAGGACAACTGAATAAGTACAATTGTTTTAACACGTGTCACTAGGACTAATGAAAAAGGACAAATGGTTCACACAATGAGTCACATGTACTAATGAACAAGTACAATTGTTTTAACACAACGAGTCACAAGGACTAATGAACAAGGATAAATGGTTCACACAACGAGTCACATTTACTAATAAAAAAGGACAAATGGTTCACACAACGAGTCACATTGACTAATGAACAAGTACAATTGTTTTAACACAACGAGTCACAAGGACTAATGGACAAGGACAAATGGTTTACACAACTAGTCACAAGGACAACTGAATAAGTACAATGGTTTTAACACGAGTCACTAGGACTAATGAACAAGGACAAATGGTTCACACAATGAGTCACATGTACTAATGAACAAGTACAATTGTTTTAACACAACGAGTCACAAGGACTAATGAACAAGGATAAATGGTTCACACAACGAGTCACATTTACTAATAAAAAAGGACAAATGGATCACTCAACGAGTCACATGGACTAATGAACAAGTACAATTGTTTAACACAACGAGTCACAAGGACTAATGAACAAGGACATATGGTTCACACAACTAGTCACATGGACTGATGAACAATTACAATTGTTTAACAAAACGAGTCACAAGGACAAATGAACATGGACAAATGGTTCACACAACGAGTTACATGGACTAATGAACAAGTCACAAGGACTAATGAATAAGGACAAATGGTTTACACAACGAGTCACAAGGACTAATGAACAAGTACAATTGTTTTAACACAACGAGTCACTAGGACTAATGAACAAGGGCAAATGGTTCACACAAGGAGTCACATGGACCAATGAACAAGTACAATTGTTTTAACGCAACGAGTCACAAGTACTAATGAACAAGGATAAATTTTAACCTAACGAGTCACATTTACTAATAAACAAGGACAAATGGTTCACACAACGAGTCACAAGGGCTAATGAACAAGAACAAATGGTTCAGACCACGAGTCACATGGACTAATGATCAAGTACAATTGTTTAACACAACGAGTCACAAGGACTAAAGAACAAGGACAAGTTGGTCACACAATGAGTCACATTTACTAATAAACCCTAAATGGTTCACAGTACAATTGTTTAACACAACGAGTCGGAAGGACTAATGAACAAGGACAAATGGTTCACACAACGAGTCACATGGACTAATGAACCAGTGCAATTGTTTAACACAACGAGTCACAAGGACTAATGAATAAGGACAAATGGTTCACACAACGAGTAACATAGGCTAATGAACAATTACAATTGTTTAACACAACGAGTCACAAGGACAAATGAACAAGGAAAAATGGTTCACACAACGAGTCACATTTACTAAAAAAAAAGGACAAATGGTTCACACAACGAGTCACAAGGGCTAATGAACAAGGACAAATAGTTCACACAACGAGTTACATAGACTAATGAACAAGTACAATTGTTTAAAACAACGAGTCACAAGGACTAATGAACAAGAAAAAATGGTTCACCCAACGAGTCACATGGACTAATGAACAAGTACAATTGTTTAACGCAACGAGTCACAAGGACTAATGAACAAGGACAAAAGGTTCACACAACGAGTCACATGGACTAATGAACAATTACAAATTGTATAACACAACGAGTAACAAGGACAAATGAACATGGAAAAATGGTTCACACAACGAGTCACATTTACTAATAAAAAAGGACAAATGAGTCACACATCGAGTCACAAGGGCTAATGAACAAGGACAAATTGTTCACACAACGAGCCACATAGACTAATGAACAAGTACAATTGTTTTAACAGAACGAGTCACAAGGACTAATGAACAAGGACAAATGGTTTACACAACGAGTCACAAGGACTAATGAACAAGTACAATTGTTTTAACACAACGAGTCACTAGGACTAATGAACAAAGACAAATGGTTCACACAATGAGTCACATTTACTAATAATAAACAAGGACAAATGGTTCACACAACGAGTCACAAGGACTAAAGAACAAGGATAAATGGTTCACACAACGAGTCATATTTACTAAAAAACAAGGACAAATGGTTCACACAACGAGTCACAAGGGCTAATGAACAAGGACAAATATTTCACACCACGAGTCACATGGACTAATGAACAAGTACAATTGTTTAACACAACGAGTCACAAGCACTAATGAACAAAGACAAATGGTTCACACAACGAGTCACATGGACTAATGAACAAGTACAATTGTTTAACGCAACGAGTCACAAGGACTAATGAACAAGGACAAATGGTTCACACAACGAGTCACATGGACTAATGAACAATTACAAATTGTATAACACAACGAGTAACAAGGACAAATGAACACGGAAAAATGGTTCAGACAACGAGTCACATTTACTAATAAAAAAGGACAAATGAGTCACACAGCGAGTCACAAGGGCTAATGAACAAGGACAAATTGTTCACACAACGAGCCACATAGACTAATGAACAAGTACAATTGTTTTAATGTAACGAGTCACAAGGACTAATGAACAAGGACAAATGGTTTACACAACGAGTCACAAGGACTAATGAACAAGTACAATTGTTTTAACACAACGAGTCACTAGGACTAATGAACAAAGACAAATGGTTCACACAATGTGTCACATTTACTAATAATGAACAAGTACAATAGTTTTACCACAGCGAGTCACAAGGACTAATGAACAAGGATAAATGATTCACACAACGAGTCACATTTACTAAAAACCAATGACAAATGGTTCAAACAACGAGTCACAAGGGCTAATGAACAAGGACAAATGGTTCACACTACGAGTCACATGAACTAATGAACAAGTACAATTGTTTTAACACAACGAGTCATAAGGACTAATGAACATGGACAAATGGTTTACACAACGAGTCACAAGGACTAATGAACAAGGACAAATGGTTCACACAACGAGTCACATGGACTAATGAACAAGTACAATTGTTTAACACAACGAGTCGGAACAACTAATGAACAAGGACAAATGGTTCACACAACGAGTTACATGGACTAATGAACAAGTACAATTGTTTTAACACAACGAGTCATAAGGACTAATGAACAAGGACAAATGGTTTACACAACGAGTCACAAGGACTAATGAACAAGGACAAATGGTTCACACAACGAGTCACATGGACTAATGAACAAGTACAATTGTTTAACACAACGAGTCGGAAAGACTAATCAACAAGGACAAATGGTTCACACAACGAGTCACATGGACTAATGAACAATTACAATTGTTTAACACAACGAGTCACAAGGACTAATGAACAAGGACAAATGGTTCACACAACGAGTCACATGGACTAATGAACAATTACAATTTTTTAACAAAACGAGTCACAAGGACAAATGAACAAGGAAAAATGGTTCACACAACGAGTCACATTTACTAATAAAAAAGGACAAATGGTTCACACAAAGAGTCACAAGGGCTAATGAACAAGGACAAATGGTTCACACAACGAGTCACATAGACAAATGAACAAGTACAATTGTTTAACACAACGAGTCACAAGGACTAATGAACAAGAACAAATGGTTCACCCAACGAGTCACATGGACTAATGAACAAGTACAATTGTTTAACACAACGAGTCACAAGGACTAATGAACAAGGGCAAATGGTTCACACAACAAGTCACATGGACTAATGAACAATTATAATTGTTTAACACAACGAGTCACAAGGACTAATGAACAAGGATAAATGGTTCACACGACGAGTCACATTTACTAATAAAAAAGGACAAATGGTTCACACAACGAGTCACAACGGCTAATGAACTAGGACAAATGGTTCACACAACGAGTCACATAGATAAATGAACAAGTACAATTGTTTTAACACAATGAGTCACAAGGACTAATGAACAAGGAAAAATGGTTCACACAACGAGTCACAAAGACTAATGAACAAGTACAATTGTTTAACACAACGAGTCACTAGGACTAATGAACAAGCACAAATGGTTCACACAATGAGTCACATGGACTAATGAACAAGTACAATTGTTTTAACACAGCGAGTCACAAGGACTAATGAACAAGGATAAATGATTCACACAACGAGTCACATTTACAAATAATTAATGACAAATGGTTCACACTACGAGTCACAAGGGCTAATGAATAAGGACAAATGGTTCACACCACGAGTCACATGAACTAATGAACAAGTACAATTCTTTAACACAACGAGTCACAAGGACTAATGAACAAAGACAAATGGTTCACACAACGAGTCCCATTTACTAATAAACAAGGACAAATAGTTCACACAACGAGTCACAAGGGCTAATGAACAAGGAAAAATGGTTCACACAACGAGTCACATGGACTAATGAACAAGTACAATTGTTTTAACATAACGAGTTACAAGGACTAATGAACAAGGACAAATGACTTACACAACGAGTCATAAGGACTGATGAACAAGGACAAATGGTTCACACAACGAGTCACATGGACTAATGAACAAGTATAATTATTTAACACAACGAGTCGGAAGGACTAATGAACAACGACAAATGGTTCACACAACGAATCACATGGACTAATGAACAAGTACAATTGTTTAACACAACGAGTCACAAGGGCTAATGAACAAGGACAAATGGTTCACACAACGAGTCACAGTTACTAATAAACAAGGACAAATTGTTCACACAACGAGTCACAAGGGCTAATGAACAAGGACAAATGGTTCACACAACGAGTTACATGGACTTATGAACAAGTACAATTGTTTTAACACAACGAGTCACAAGGACTAATGAACAAGGGCAAATGGTTCACACAAGGAGTCACATGGACCAATGAACAAGTACAATTGTTTTAACGCAACGAGTCACAAGTACTAATGAACAAGGATAAATTTTAACCTAACGAGTCACATTTACTAATAAACAAGGACAAATGGTTCACACAACGAGTCACAAGGGCTAATGAACAAGAACAAATGGTTCAGACCACGAGTCACATGGACTAATGATCAAGTACAATTGTTTAACACAACGAGTCACAAGGACTAAAGAACAAGGACAAGTTGGTCACACAATGAGTCACATTTACTAATAAACCCTAAATGGTTCACAGTACAATTGTTTAACACAACGAGTCGGAAGGACTAATGAACAAGGACAAATGGTTCACACAACGAGTCACATGGACTAATGAACCAGTGCAATTGTTTAACACAACGAGTCACAAGAACTAATGAATAAGGACAAATGGTTCACACAACGAGTAACATAGGCTAATGAACAATTACAATTGTTTAACACAACGAGTCACAAGGACAAATAAACAAGAAAAAATGGTTCACACAACGAGTCACATTTACTAAAAAAAAAGGACAAATGGTTCACAAAACGAGTCACAAGGGCTAATGAACAAGGACAAATAGTTCACACAACGAGTTACATAGACTAATGAACAAGTACAATTGTTTAAAACAACGAGTCACAAGGACTAATGAAAAAGAAAAAATGGTTCACCCAACGAGCCACATGGACTAATGAACAAGTACAATTGTTTAACGCAACGAGTCACAAGGACTAATGAACAAGGACAAATGGTTCACACAACAAGTCACATGGACTAATGAACAATTACAAATTGTATAACACAACGAGTAACAAGGACAGATGAACATGGAAAAATGGTTCAGACAACGAGTCACATATACTAATAAAAAAGGACAAATGAGTCACACAGCGAGTCACAAGGGCTAATGAACAAGGACAAATTGTTCACACAACGAGCCACATAGACTTATGAACAAGTACAATTGTTTTAACAGAACGAGTCACAAGGACTAATGAACAAGGAAAAATGGTTTACACAACGAGTCACAAGGACTAATGAACGAGTACAATTGTTTTAACACAACGAGTCACTAGGACTAATGAACAAAGACAAATGGTTCACACAATGAGTCACATTTACTAATAATAAACAAGGACAAATGGTTCACACAACGAGTCACAAGGACTAAAGAACAAGGATAAATGGTTCACACAACGAGTCATATTTACTAAAAAACAAGGACAAATGGTTCACACAACGAGTCACAAGGGCTAATGAACAAGGACAAATATTTCACACCACGAGTCACATGGACTAATGAACAAGTACAATTGTTTAACACAACGAGTCACAAGGACTAATGAACAAAGACAAATGGTTCACACAACGAGTCACATGGACTAATGACCAAGTACAATTGTTTAACGCAACGAGTCACAAGGACTAATGAACAAGGACAAATGGTTCACACAATGAGTCACATGGACTAATGAACAATTACAAATTGTATAACACAACGAGTAACAAGGACAAATGAACATGGAAAAATGGTTGGACAACGAGTCACATTTACTAATAAAAAAGGACAAATGAGTCACACAATGAGTCACAAGGGCTAATGAACAAGGACAAATTGTTCACACAACGAGCCACATAGACTAATGAACAAGTACAATTGTTTTAAGTAACGAGTCACAAGGACTAATGAACAAGGACAAATGGTTTACACAACGAGTCACAAGGACTAATGAACAAGTACAATTGTTTTAACACAACGAGTCACTAGGACTAATGAACAAAGACAAATGGTTCACACAATGTGTCACATTTACTAATAATGAACAAGTACAATTGTTTTACCACAGCGAGTCACAAGGACTAATGAACAAGGATAAATGATTCACACAACGAGTCACATTTACTAAAAACCAATGACAAATGGTTCAACAACGAGTCACAAGGGCTAATGAACAAGGACAAATGGTTCACACTACGAGTCACATGAACTAATGAAAAAGTACAATTGTTTTAACACAACGAGTCATAAGGACTAATGAACAAGGACAAATGGTTTACATAACGAGTCACAAGGACTAATGAACAAGGACAAATGGTTCACACAACGAGTCACATGGACTAATGAACAAGTACAATTGTTTAACACAACGAGTCGGAAGGACTAATGAACAAGGACAAATGGTTCACACAACGAGTCACATGGACTAATGAACAATTACAATTGTTTAACACAACGAGTCACAAGGACTAATGAACAAGGACAAATGGTTCACACAACGAGTCACATGGATTAATGAACAATTACAATTTTTTAACAAAACGAGTCACAAGGACAAATGAACAAGGAAAAATGGTTCACACAACGAGTCACATTTACTAATAAAAAAGGACAAATGGTTCACACAACGAGTCACAAGGGTTAATGAACAAGGACAAATGGTTCACACAACGAGTCACATAGACAAATGAACAAGTACAATTCTTTAACACAACAAGTCACAAGGACTAATGAACAAGGACATATGGTTCACCCAACGAGTCACATGGACTAATGAACAAGTACAATTGTTTAACACAACGAGTCACAGGGAAAAATGAACGAGGGCAAATGGTTCACACAACGAGTCACATGGACTAATGAACAATTATAATTGTTTAACACAATGAGTCACAAGGACAAATGAACAAGGAAAAATGGTTCACACAACGAGTCACATTTACGAATAAAAAAGGACAAATGATTCACACAACGAGTCACAAGGGCTAATGAACAAGAACAAATGGTTCACACAAGGAGCCACATAGACAAATGAACAAGTACAATTGTTTTAACACAACGAGTCACAAGGACTAATGAATAAGGAAAAATGGTTCACACAACGAGTCACAAAGACTAATGAACAAGTACAATTGTTTTAACACAACGAGTCACTAGGACTAATGAACAAGGACAAATGGTTCACACAATGAGTCACATGGACTAATGAACAAGTACAATTGTTTTAACACAGCGAGTCACAAGGACTAATGAACAAGGATAATTGATTCACACAACGAGTCACATTTACGAATAATTAATGACAAATGGTTCACACTACGAGTCACAAGGGCTAATGAATAAGGACAAATGGTTCACACCACGAGTCACATGAACTAATGAACAAGTACAATTCTTTAACGCAACGAGTCACAAGGACTAATGAACAAGGACATATGGTTCGCACAACGACTCACATTTACTTATAATAAACAAGGACAAATGGTTCACACAACGAGTCACAAGGACTAAAGAACAAGGATAAATGGTTCACACAACGAGTCACATTTACTAATAAAAAAGGACAAATGGTCCACACAACGAGTCACAAGGGCTAATGAACAAGGACAAATGGTTCACACAACGAGTCACATAGACAAATGAACAAGTACAATTGTTTAACACAACGAGTCACAAGGACTAATGAACAAGAACAAATGGTTCACCCAACGAGTCACATGGACTAATGAACAAGTACAATTGTTTAACACAACGAGTCACAAGGACTAATGAACAAGGGCAAATGGTTCACACAACGAGTCACATGGACTAATGAACAATTATATTTGTTTAACACAATGAGTCACAAGGACAAATGAACAAGGAAAAATGGTTCACACAACGAGTCACATTTACGAATAAAAAAGGACAAATGATTCACACAACGAGTCACAAGGGCTAATGAACAAGAACAAATGGTTCACACAAGGAGCCACATAGACAAATGAACAAGTACAATAGTTTTAACACAATGAGTCACAAGGACTAATGAACAAGGAAAAATGGTTCACACAACGAGTCACAAAGACTAATGAACAAGTACAATTGTTTTAATACAACGAGTCACTAGGACTAATGAACAAGGACAAATGGTTCACACAATGAGTCACATGGACTAATGAACAAGTACAATTGTTTTAACACAGCGAGTCACAAGGACTAATGAACAAGGATAAATGATTCACACAACGAGTCACATTTACAAATAATTAATGACAAATGGTTCACACTACGAGTCACAAGGGCTAATGAATAAGGACAAATGGTTCACACCACGAGTCACATGAACTAATGAACAAGTACAATTCTTTAACACAAAAAGTCACAAGGACTAATAAACAAAGACAAATGGTTCACACAACGAGTCCCATTTACTAATAAACAAGGACAAATAGTTCACACAACGAGTCACAAGGGCTAATGAACAAGGAAAAATGGTTCACACAACGAGTCACATGGACTAATGAACAAGTATAATTGTTTTAACATAACGACTTACAAGGTGCAACAAAATTTGTTGCATTGTCATTCATTTTTAAGCCAAAAGAAACAGTCCAAGGAACGGTTCACAATTGAATGCATTTCATCGCTTTTTGAAGTGTCATTACATCAAGTCTAACTTCCAAGCTCTATATCTCAAGTTTTACTCATGCAAATACAATGATTCTTATGTCATTAGAAAGCTTGGGATCTTAGAAAAACGATGGATTTTGAATCACCTCCATATCAGGTCTATAGCTTGAGATATGGCTAATGCAAACAGACTGCGCATTTCTGGACAGCCCATGACCTACGTGCACTAAAAGTTCAATAACTCGAGATTTACTCAACGTCTAAGGTTGATTCTTTTTGGAGGTGAAAGTTAGCTCCCTTAGCTTTCAAATGAGCTATCATGGGCCCTGATATTCGTCCTGAGCTAAGAGATATGCCTCTTCCAAAATGCGTCTGATTTCCTAAGATGCTCTCCAAACCCGGTTTTGAACCGTCACCAACAATCGAGGTCCAACTTCAATTCCATCTAAGAAGTCATGCCTCCAACCGCCCTATTTCACATATTTGGTGAGTTTAGGATGTTTTTGTGTAGGATCTTTTATCTCCAAGGGTTACCATTCAGAAATTATTTGAAGAACTAAAGCAAAGGTACAAGGGGACCCGGTTTTGAACAATGAGCTAAATGTCGCTATCAATCTTTCCTCTTTTGATCCAACAAAGCTCAAGAGACTTTTTGGGAGCTGAATAGGAGTCATGAACGGTTCCACATGCCTCCAATCAGTCCATATAATCATAAATAAGAAGTTGAGCTACAAACAAGGAAGATTGGACTATTAGTTTACTTTATCATTTCTTTGCTTTATGCCATTTTCAATTTCAGCATTGTAAGAGCCCTAGGCTGCTGTTTTTATGTCCTTTTAGCTGCTCATTTTGTGGCCCTTAGATGTAACTTGTAATCAAGGGTCAAGATTGAAGCCTTGGTCTATATAAACCAAGTTAGACATATGAGAAAATCAGATTGGAGTTAATGAAAATTATGAGTTTTATGAGGTTTCTCAAAACCCTTGATTAGTTCTTTGCTTAGTGCTAGAACAACTCCATTACTTAGTGTTTGGGGTCGTGTATCTTGGTTTGCTTTGTGATCTGACCAAGTGCATAAGGGGATTAGTTCTTGCTTTGTGATCTTGAACAACATCCCGAGGCTTGAGATTGCTTTGTGATCTTCTCAAGTCATATCCCGAGTCTTGTTATTGTTTTGTGTCAAAACAGTCCCAAAGTTTCTGTTTTGTTGCCTTAAGTTATTGTGGGAATTGTTATTTGAATGTTTAGTTCATAAGCATTTAAGTTACAATCTTATTTCCATTGCTTTCTTTCAAAGTTATCAAGCTATTTAGGATCTTATATTCGTCCAAAACAATTTTGTTTTCGTGCCTTGCTTTGGTTGAATCGTTTATTAGCTTCTAAATGTGTCCTTATATAGCTTGTTGGTCCTTAAAACAATCCATCTAAGTGTCCAAATCGAGTCCTTTGTTGAGTCTAATTCTGTCCAAGTTAGTTCTTGTTTTCGAGTCTTATATGTCCAAAAATCAAGTCCTAAGAGTTTTACTCCAAATTGGTTATCAGAGCTTTGGTTGAGTGTTCATCTTTCCTAACTACATCTAAAACTACAAAAACAACCCAATGAGTGAAGAGAGGTTTTCAAAGCTTTGGTTTGTTTCTTGAAAATCAGTTTTACTTAAGTTGTTTTGATTCTGATTTTTCATGGGAAAATCAGTAGCTATTGGTGTTGTACCCTATGTTCCATGCTCAAAGATGAAGTCTTGTGATCTTGGTTCCATTTCCAAGTCATTAGAAGCAGCTATGGTGAAGTTGCAAGCTCTAACAAAAGGGTATGAAGGTGATGTTCATACAAGGAGTGCAACAAGCACCCATGGGGTTCCAAGGGAACCAAAACCTCCTGATTTGTATCAAGGAGAACACCTCCTGTCCTATGATTGTTCTAATTCCTCTCCGACCCTTAGAAGCAAAGGTAACATACCATTACTTCCTTCCTTTAATGGTGAAAACAGTAGAGCATTTGTGTCTTGGTTGTTTGATGTTGAATGCTATTTCGAGAACAAGTGTTTTTCTGATAAAGAGAAGTGTAAACTGGTTGTGTCTTCTTTAAAGGGTGTTGCTTTGTTGTGGTATAATACTCTTACATTTTCAAGGAGGATGGAAGGGAAGGGTAGAATATGTTCTTGGTTTAAACTTGAAAGGAACATGAGATTAAAGTTTCTACCTTCTTCTACCATTGATAATTTGTTGGCTGAACTTAAGACCCTTAAACAAAATTCCTTGAGTGTTCATGAGTATGCTAGATTATTTGAGGAATTACACTTTGTGTGTGACAATGAATTAAGTTCTTTTCTAAAGGGAATCAGATTTTACAATGGCTTGAAATCTGAAATTGCTAGGAAGATTAAATTAGAAATGATGCATTCATATGGTGGCGCTTGAGTTGGCTTTGTGTGTGGAAAAGAGCTTATCAAGGCCTGAAAACCATGAGGTTTTAGCTAAAGGGGTTAGTTTAGAGGTAGCCAAAACAGATGGGAAAGAGGAGAGTTTAGACCAAGGAGTTGTGCCAAGCTTGAACATTACTTGTCCTAAGTCTAAATACCTTGAGCCAAAAGTCATTAGCATTTGTGGTGAGATGACTAACCCATGTAGTGCTACATTTGAGAGTCCATGTTTTGAAACTAAAACCCCCTTCAACCCAACACACAAGCCTACTAGTGAGGAGGAGAATAGCCATATCCTCTCCCATGTGACCATCAATGACCAAGCTACTGATTTGGGGCCTAGAGAAGTGATTGTTAACCAAGGACTACTTAGCCTTCAAACCATGGAGTTTGGACAGTCCATGGTCATGTTCAATAGTGGAACTTGTTCGGATTCAAGCAAGGGTAAAGCAAGAGGAGAGTCTTGGGTTGTTCCATACTCGAGTGTACCAAATCCGACCTCCTACATCGGCCCATGGTTCTTGCTTCAAAAGCTATATCTTGGGAGCATGCCAACCGAGTAAGGAGCAACCTCAAACGTCCTTAGAGCCTGATTTGTCCAAGAACTTTGGTGACAAGAGAGTAACAACACCTCTCTTGCCATACACAATTTTAGTCTATGATCCGGGAGGAAGTCATGATAATCCATCTCTTGAGGTGTGTGTGGTCTTATTGTGAAGAGGTTGAAGATGACAATGTCGAGAATTTGAGGGCAAATTCTTTTGAAAAAAGGGAGTTTGCAACAAAATTTGTTGCATTGTCATTCATTTTTAAGCCAAAAGAAACAGTCCAAGGAACGGTTCACAATTGAATGCATTTCATCGCTTTTTGAAGTGTCATTACATCAAGTCTAACTTCCAAGCTCTATATCTCAAGTTTTACTCATGCAAATACAATGATTCTTATGTCATTAGAAAGCTTGGGATCTTAGAAAAACGATGGATTTTGAATCACCTCCATATCAGGTCTATAGCTTGAGATATGGCTGATGCAAACAGACTGCGCATTTCTGGACAGCCCATGACCTACGTGCACTAAAAGTTCAATAACTCGAGATTTACTCAACGTCTAAGGTTGATTCTTTTTGGAGGTGAAAGTTAGCTCCCTTAGCTTTCAAATGAGCTATCATGGGTCCTGATATTCGTCCTGAGCTAAGAGATATGCCTCTTCCAAAATGCGTCTGATTTCTTAAGATGCTCTCCAAACCCGGTTTTGAACCGTCACCAACAATCGAGGTCCAACTTCAATTCCATCTAAGAAGTCATGCCTCCAACCGCCCTATTTCACATATTTGGTGAGTTTAGGATGTTTTTGTGTAGGATCTTTTATCTCCAAGGGTTACCATTCAGAAATTATTTGAAGAACTAAAGCAAAGGTACAAGGGGACCCGGTTTTGAACAATGAGCTAAATGTCACTATCAATCTTTCCTCTTTTGATCCAACAAAGCTCAAGAGACTTTTTGGGAGCTGAATAGGAGTCATGCACGGTTCCACATGCCTCCAATCAGTCCATATAATCATAAATAAGAAGTTGAGCTACAAACAAGGAAGATTGGACTATTAGTTTACTTTATCATTTCTTTGCTTTATGCCATTTTCAATTTCAGCATTGTAAGAGCCCTAGGCTGCTGTTTTTATGTCCTTTTAGCTGCTCATTTTGTGGCCCTTAGATGTAACTTGTAATCAAGGGTCAAGATTGAAGCCTTGGTCTATATAAACCAAGTTAGACATATGAGAAAATCAGATTGGAGTTAATGAAAATTATGAGTTTTATGAGGTTTCTCAAAACCCTTGATTAGTTCTTTGCTTAGTGCTAGAACAACTCCATTACTTAGTGTTTGGGGTCGTGTATCTTGGTTTGCTTTGTGATCTGACCAAGTGCATAAGGGGATTAGTTCTTGCTTTGTGATCTTGAACAACATCCCGAGGCTTGAGATTGCTTTGTGATCTTCTCAAGTCATATCCCGAGTCTTGTTATTGTTTTGTGTCAAAACAGTCCCAAAGTTTCTGTTTTGTTGCCTTAAGTTATTGTGGGAATTGTTATTTGAATGTTTAGTTCATAAGCATTTAAGTTACAATCTTATTTCCATTGCTTTCTTTCAAAGTTATCAAGCTATTTAGGATCTTATATTCGTCCAAAACAGGCTGTTTCGTGCCTTGCTTTGGTTGAATCGTTTATTAGCTTCTAAATGTGTCCTTATATAGCTTGTTGGTCCTTAAAACAATCCATCTAAGTGTCCAAATCGAGTCCTTTGTTGAGTCTAATTCTGTCCAAGTTAGTTCTTGTTTTCGAGTCTTATATGTCCAAAAATCAAGTCCTAAGAGTTTTACTCCAAATTGGTTATCAGAGCTTTGGTTGAGTGTTCATCTTTCCTAACTACATCTAAAACTACAAAAACAACCCAATGAGTGAAGAGAGGTTTTCAAAGCTTTGGTTTGTTTCTTGAAAATCAGTTTTACTTAAGTTGTTTTGATTTCGATTTTTCATGGGAAAATCAGTAGCTATTGGTGTTGTACCCTATGTTCCATGCTCAAAGATGAAGTCTTGTGATCTTGGTTCCATTTCCAAGTCATTAGAAGCAGCTATGGTGAAGTTGCAAGCTCTAACAAAAGGGTATGAAGGTGATGTTCATACAAGGAGTGCAACAAGCACCCATGGGGTTCCAAGGGAACCAAAACCTCCTGATTTGTATCAAGGAGAACACCTCCTGTCCTATGATTGTTCTAATTCCTCTCCGACCCTTAGAAGCAAAGGTAACATACCATTACTTCCTTCCTTTAATGGTGAAAACAGTAGAGCATTTGTGTCTTGGTTGTTTGATGTTGAATGCTATTTCGAGAACAAGTGTTTTTCTGATAAAGAGAAGTGTAAACTGGTTGTGTCTTCTTTAAAGGGTGTTGCTTTGTTGTGGTATAATACTCTTACATTTTCAAGGAGGATGGAAGGGAAGGGTAGAATATGTTCTTGGTTTAAACTTGAAAGGAACATGAGATTAAAGTTTCTACCTTCTTCTACCATTGATAATTTGTTGGCTGAACTTAAGACCCTTAAACAAAATTCCTTGAGTGTTCATGAGTATGCTAGATTATTTGAGGAATTACACTTTGTGTGTGACAATGAATTAAGTTCTTTTCTAAAGGGAATCAGATTTTACAATGGCTTGAAATCTGAAATTGCTAGGAAGATTAAATTAGAAATGATGCATTCATATGGTGAATTACTTGAGTTGGCTTTGTGTGTGGAAAAGAGCTTATCAAGGCCTGAAAACCATGAGGTTTTAGCTAAAGGGGTTAGTTTAGAGGTAGCCAAAACAGATGGGAAAGAGGAGAGTTTAGACCAAGGAGTTGTGCCAAGCTTGAACATTACTTGTCCTAAGTCTAAATACCTTGAGCCAAAAGTCATTAGCATTTGTGGTGAGATGACTAACCCATGTAGTGCTACATTTGAGAGTCCATGTTTTGAAACTAAAACCCCCTTCAACCCAACACACAAGCCTACTAGTGAGGAGGAGAATAGCCATATCCTCTCCCATGTGACCATCAATGACCAAGCTACTGATTTGGGGCCTAGAGAAGTGATTGTTAACCAAGGACTACTTAGCCTTCAAACCATGGAGTTTGGACAGTCCATGGTCATGTTCAATGGTGGAACTTGTTCGGATTCAAGCAAGGGTAAAGCAAGAGGAGAGTCTTGGGTTGTTCCATACTCGAGTGTACCAAATCCGACCTCCTACATCAGCCATGGTTCTTGCTTCAAAAGCTATATCTTGGGAGCATGCCAACCGAGTAAGGAGCAACCTCAAACGTCCTTAGAGCCTGATTTGTCCAAGAACTTTGGTGACAAGAGAGTAACAACACCTCTCTTGCCATACACAATTTTAGTCTATGATCCGGGAGGAAGTCATGATAATCCATCTCTTGAGGTGTGTGTGGTCTTATTGTGAAGAGGTTGAAGATGACAATGTCGAGAATTTGAGGGCAAATTCTTTTGAAAAAAGGGAGTTTGCAACAAAATTTGTTGCATTGTCATTCATTTTTAAGCCAAAAGAAACAGTCCAAGGAACGGTTCACAATTGAATGCATTTCATCGCTTTTTGAAGTGTCATTACATCAAGTCTAACTTCCAAGCTCTATATCTCAAGTTTTACTCATGCAAATACAATGATTCTTATGTCATTAGAAAGCTTGGGATCTTAGAAAAACGATGGATTTTGAATCACCTCCATATCAGGTCTATAGCTTGAGATATGGCTGATGCAAACAGACTGCGCATTTCTGGACAGCCCATGACCTACGTGCACTAAAAGTTCAATAACTCGAGATTTACTCAACGTCTAAGGTTGATTCTTTTTGGAGGTGAAAGTTAGCTCCCTTAGCTTTCAAATGAGCTATCATGGGTCCTGATATTCGTCCTGAGCTAAGATATATGCCTCTTCCAAAATGCGTCTGATTTCCTAAGATGCTCTCCAAACCCGGTTTTGAACCGTCACCAACAATCGAGGTCCAACTTCAATTCCATCTAAGAAGTCATGCCTCCAACCGCCCTATTTCACATATTTGGTGAGTTTAGGATGTTTTTGTGTAGGATCTTTTATCTCCAAGGGTTACCATTCAGAAATTATTTGAAGAACTAAAGCAAAGGTACAAGGGGACCCGGTTTTGAACAATGAGCTAAATGTCGCTATCAATCTTTCCTCTTTTGATCCAACAAAGCTCAAGAGACTTTTTGGGAGCTGAATAGGAGTCATGCACGGTTCCACATGCCTCCAATCAGTCCATATAATCATAAATAAGAAGTTGAGCTACAAACAAGGAAGATTGGACTATTAGTTTACTTTATCATTTCTTTGCTTTATGCCATTTTCAATTTCAGCATTGTAAGAGCCCTAGGCTGCTGTTTTTATGTCCTTTTAGCTGCTCATTTTGTGGCCCTTAGATGTAACTTGTAATCAAGGGTCAAGATTGAAGCCTTGGTCTATATAAACCAAGTTAGACATATGAGAAAATCAGATTGGAGTTAATGAAAATTATGAGTTTTATGAGGTTTCTCAAAACCCTTGATTAGTTCTTTGCTTAGTGCTAGAACAACTCCATTACTTAGTGTTTGGGGTCGTGTATCTTGGTTTGCTTTGTGATCTGACCAAGTGCATAAGGGGATTAGTTCTTGCTTTGTGATCTTGAACAACATCCCGAGGCTTGAGATTGCTTTGTGATCTTCTCAAGTCATATCCCGAGTCTTGTTATTGTTTTGTGTCAAAACAGTCCCAAAGTTTCTGTTTTGTTGCCTTAAGTTATTGTGGGAATTGTTATTTGAATGTTTAGTTCATAAGCATTTAAGTTACAATCTTATTTCCATTGCTTTCTTTCAAAGTTATCAAGCTATTTAGGATCTTATATTCGTCCAAAACAGGCTGTTTCGTGCCTTGCTTTGGTTGAATCGTTTATTAGCTTCTAAATGTGTCCTTATATAGCTTGTTGGTCCTTAAAACAATCCATCTAAGTGTCCAAATCGAGTCCTTTGTTGAGTCTAATTCTGTCCAAGTTAGTTCTTGTTTTCGAGTCTTATATGTCCAAAAATCAAGTCCTAAGAGTTTTACTCCAAATTGGTTATCAGAGCTTTGGTTGAGTGTTCATCTTTCCTAACTACATCTAAAACTACAAAAACAACCCAATGAGTGAAGAGAGGTTTTCAAAGCTTTGGTTTGTTTCTTGAAAATCAGTTTTACTTAAGTTGTTTTGATTCTGATTTTTCATGGGAAAATCAGTAGCTATTGGTGTTGTACCCTATGTTCCATGCTCAAAGATGAAGTCTTGTGATCTTGGTTCCATTTCCAAGTCATTAGAAGCAGCTATGGTGAAGTTGCAAGCTCTAACAAAAGGGTATGAAGGTGATGTTCATACAAGGAGTGCAACAAGCACCCATGGGGTTCCAAGGGAACCAAAACCTCCTGATTTGTATCAAGGAGAACACCTCCTGTCCTATGATTGTTCTAATTCCTCTCCGACCCTTAGAAGCAAAGGTAACATACCATTACTTCCTTCCTTTAATGGTGAAAACAGTAGAGCATTTGTGTCTTGGTTGTTTGATGTTGAATGCTATTTCGAGAACAAGTGTTTTTCTGATAAAGAGAAGTGTAAACTGGTTGTGTCTTCTTTAAAGGGTGTTGCTTTGTTGTGGTATAATACTCTTACATTTTCAAGGAGGATGGAAGGGAAGGGTAGAATATGTTCTTGGTTTAAACTTGAAAGGAACATGAGATTAAAGTTTCTACCTTCTTCTACCATTGATAATTTGTTGGCTGAACTTAAGACCCTTAAACAAAATTCCTTGAGTGTTCATGAGTATGCTAGATTATTTGAGGAATTACACTTTGTGTGTGACAATGAATTAAGTTCTTTTCTAAAGGGAATCAGATTTTACAATGGCTTGAAATCTGAAATTGCTAGGAAGATTAAATTAGAAATGATGCATTCATATGGTGAATTGCTTGAGTTGGCTTTGTGTGTGGAAAAGAGCTTATCAAGGCCTGAAAACCATGAGGTTTTAGCTAAAGGGGTTAGTTTAGAGGTAGCCAAAACAGATGGGAAAGAGGAGAGTTTAGACCAAGGAGTTGTGCCAAGCTTGAACATTACTTGTCCTAAGTCTAAATACCTTGAGCCAAAAGTCATTAGCATTTGTGGTGAGATGACTAACCCATGTAGTGCTACATTTGAGAGTCCATGTTTTGAAACTAAAACCCCCTTCAACCCAACACACAAGCCTACTAGTGAGGAGGAGAATAGCCATATCCTCTCCCATGTGACCATCAATGACCAAGCTACTGATTTGGGGCCTAGAGAAGTGATTGTTAACCAAGGACTACTTAGCCTTCAAACCATGGAGTTTGGACAGTCCATGGTCATGTTCAATAGTGGAACTTGTTCGGATTCAAGCAAGGGTAAAGCAAGAGGAGAGTCTTGGGTTGTTCCATACTCGAGTGTACCAAATCCGACCTCCTACATCAGCCATGGTTCTTGCTTCAAAAGCTATATCTTGGGAGCATGCCAACCGAGTAAGGAGCAACCTCAAACGTCCTTAGAGCCTGATTTGTCCAAGAACTTTGGTGACAAGAGAGTAACAACACCTCTCTTGCCATACACAATTTTAGTCTATGATCCGGGAGGAAGTCATGATAATCCATCTCTTGAGGTGTGTGTGGTCTTATTGTGAAGAGGTTGAAGATGACAATGTCGAGAATTTGAGGGCAAATTCTTTTGAAAAAAGGGAGTTTGCAACAAAATTTGTTGCATTGTCATTCATTTTTAAGCCAAAAGAAACAGTCCAAGGAACGGTTCACAATTGAATGCATTTCATCGCTTTTTGAAGTGTCATTACATCAAGTCTAACTTCCAAGCTCTATATCTCAAGTTTTACTCATGCAAATACAATGATTCTTATGTCATTAGAAAGCTTGGGATCTTAGAAAAACGATGGATTTTGAATCACCTCCATATCAGGTCTATAGCTTGAGATATGGCTGATGCAAACAGACTGCGCATTTCTGGACAGCCCATGACCTACGTGCACTAAAAGTTCAATAACTCGAGATTTACTCAACGTCTAAGGTTGATTCTTTTTGGAGGTGAAAGTTAGCTCCCTTAGCTTTCAAATGAGCTATCATGGGTCCTGATATTCGTCCTGAGCTAAGAGATATGCCTCTTCCAAAATGCGTCTGATTTCCTAAGATGCTCTCCAAACCCGGTTTTGAACCGTCACCAACAATCGAGGTCCAACTTCAATTCCATCTAAGAAGTCATGCCTCCAACCGCCCTATTTCACATATTTGGTGAGTTTAGGATGTTTTTGTGTAGGATCTTTTATCTCCAAGGGTTACCATTCAGAAATTATTTGAAGAACTAAAGCAAAGGTACAAGGGGACCCGGTTTTGAACAATGAGCTAAATGTCGCTATCAATCTTTCCTCTTTTGATCCAACAAAGCTCAAGAGAATTTTTGGGAGCTGAATAGGAGTCATGCACGGTTCCACATGCCTCCAATCAGTCCATATAATCATAAATAAGAAGTTGAGCTACAAACAAGGAAGATTGGACTATTAGTTTACTTTATCATTTCTTTGCTTTATGCCATTTTCAATTTCAGCATTGTAAGAGCCCTAGGCTGCTGTTTTTATGTCCTTTTAGCTGCTCATTTTGTGGCCCTTAGATGTAACTTGTAATCAAGGGTCAAGATTGAAGCCTTGGTCTATATAAACCAAGTTAGACATATGAGAAAATCAGATTGGAGTTAATGAAAATTATGAGTTTTATGAGGTTTCTCAAAACCCTTGATTAGTTCTTTGCTTAGTGCTAGAACAACTCCATTACTTAGTGTTTGGGGTCGTGTATCTTGGTTTGCTTTGTGATCTGACCAAGTGCATAAGGGGATTAGTTCTTGCTTTGTGATCTTGAACAACATCCCGAGGCTTGAGATTGCTTTGTGATCTTCTCAAGTCATATCCCGAGTCTTGTTATTGTTTTGTGTCAAAACAGTCCCAAAGTTTCTGTTTTGTTGCCTTAAGTTATTGTGGGAATTGTTATTTGAATGTTTAGTTCATAAGCATTTAAGTTACAATCTTATTTCCATTGCTTTCTTTCAAAGTTATCAAGCTATTTAGGATCTTATATTCGTCCAAAAGCAGTTGTTTTTCGTGCCTTGCTTTGGTTGAATCGTTTATTAGCTTCTAAATGTGTCCTTATATAGCTTGTTGGTCCTTAAAACAATCCATCTAAGTGTCCAAATCGAGTCCTTTGTTGAGTCTAATTCTGTCCAAGTTAGTTCTTGTTTTCGAGTCTTATATGTCCAAAAATCAAGTCCTAAGAGTTTTACTCCACAAGGACTAATGAACAAGGACAAATGACTTACACAACGAGTCATAAGGACTGATGAACAAGGATAAATGGTTCACACAACGAGTCACATGGACTAATGAACAAGTACAATTATTTAACACAACGAGTCGGAAGGACTAATGAACAACGACAAATGGTTCACACAACGAATCACATGGACTAATGAACAAGTACAATTGTTTAACACAACGAGTCACAAGGGCTAATGAACAAGGACAAATGGTTCACACAACGAGTCACAGTTACTAATAAACAAGGACAAATTGTTCACACAACGAGTCACAAGGGCTAATGAACAAGGACAAATGGTTCACACAACGAGTTACATGGACTTATGAACAAGTACAATTGTTTTAACACAACGAGTCACAAGGACTAACGAACAAGGACAAATGGTTTACACAACGAGTCACAAGGACTAATGAAGAGGGACAAATGGTTCACACAACGAGTCACATGGACTAATGAACAAGTACAATTGTTTAACACAACGAGTCGGAAGGACTAATGAACAAGGACAAATGGTTCACACAACGAGTAACATAGGCTAATGAACAATTACAATTGTTTAACACAACGAGTCACAAGGACAAATGAACAAGGAAAAATGGTTCACACAACGAGTCACATGGACTAATGAACAATTACAAATTGTATAACACAACGAGTAACAAGGACAAATGAACATGGAAAAATGGTTCACACAACGAGTCACATTTACTAATAAAAAAGGACAAATGAGTCACACAGCGAGTCACAAGGGCTAATGAACAAGGACAAATTGTTCACACAACGAGCCACATAGACTAATGAACAAGTACAATTGTTTTAACAGAACGAGTCACAAGGACTAATGAACAAGGACAAATGGTTTACACAACGAGTCACAAGGACTAATGAACAAGTACAATTGTTTTAACACAACGAGTCACTAGGACTAATGAACAAAGACATATGGTTCACACAATGAGTCACATTTACTAATAATAAACAAGGACAAATGGTTCACACAACGAGTCACAAGGACTAAACAACAAGGATAAATGGTTCACACAACGAGTCATATTTACTAAAAAACAAGGACAAATGGTTCACACAACGAGTCACAAGGGCTAATGAACAAGGACAAATATTTCACACCACGAGTCACATGGACTAATGAACAAGTACAATTGTTTAACACAACGAGTCACAAGGACTAATGAACAAAGACAAATGGTTCACACAACGAGTCACATGGACTAATGAACAAGTACAATTGTTTAACGCAACGAGTCACAAGGACTAATGAACAAGGACAAATGGTTCACACAACGAGTCACATGGACTAATGAACAATTACAAATTGTATAACACAACGAGTAACAAGGACAAATGAACATGGAAAAATGGTTCAGACAACGAGTCACATTTACTAATAAAAAAGGACAAATGAGTCACACAGCGAGTCACAAGGGCTAATGAACAAGGACAAATTGTTCACACAACGAGCCACATAGACTAATGAACAAGTACAATTGTTTTAACAGAACGAGTCACAAGGACTAATGAACAAGGACAAATGGTTTACACAACGAGTCACAAGGACTAATGAACAAGTACAATTGTTTTAACACAACGAGTCACTAGGACTAATGAACAAAGACAAATGGTTCACACAATGTGTCACATTTACTAATAATGAACAAGTACAATTGTTTTACCACAGCGAGTCACAAGGACTAATGAACAAGGATAAATGATTCACACAACGAGTCACATTTACTAAAAACCAATGACAAATGGTTCAAACAACGAGTCACAAGGGCTAATGAACAAGGACAAATGGTTCACACTACGAGTCACATGAACTAATGAACAAGTACAATTGTTTTAACACAACGAGTCATAAGGACTAATGAACAAGGACAAATGGTTTACACAACGAGTCACAAGGACTAATGAACAAGGACAAATGGTTCACACAACGAGTTACATGGACTAATGAACAAGTACAATTGTTTAACATAACGAGTCGGAAGGACTAATGAACAAGGACAAATGGTTTACACAACGAGTTACATGGACGAATGAACAAGTACAATTGTGTTAACACAACGAGTCATAAGGACTAATGAACAAGGACAAATGGTTTACATAACGAGTCACAAGGACTAATGAACAAGGACAAATGGTTCACACAACGAGTCACATGGACTAATGAACAAGTACAATTGTTTAACATAACGAGTCGGAAGGACTAATGAACAAGGACAAATGGTTCACACAACGAGTCACATGGACTAATGAACAATTACAATTGTTTAACACAACGAGTCACAAGGACTAATGAACAAGGACAAATTGTTCACACAACGAGCCACATAGACTAATGAACACGTACAATTGTTTTAACAGAACGAGTCACAAGGACTAATGAACAAGGACAAATGGTTTACACAACGAGTCACAAGGACTAATGAACAAGTACAATTGTTTTAACACAACGAGTCACTAGGACTAATGAACAAAGACATATGGTTCACACAATGAGTCACATTTACTAATAATAAACAAGGACAAATGGTTCACACAACGAGTCACAAGGACTAAACAACAAGGATAAATGGTTCACACAACGAGTCATATTTACTAAAAAACAAGGACAAATGGTTCACACAACGAGTCACAAGGGCTTATGAACAAGGACAAATATTTCACACCACGAGTCACATGGACTAATGAACAAGTACAATTGTTTAACACAACGAGTCACAAGGACTAATGAACAAAGACAAATGGTTCACACAACGAGTCACATGGACTAATGAACAAGTACAATTGTTTAACGCAACGAGTCACAAGGACTAATGAACAAGGACAAATGGTTCACACAACGAGTCACATGGACTAATGAACAATTACAAATTGTATAACACAACGAGTAACAAGGACAAATGAACATGGAAAAATGGTTCAGACAACGAGTCACATTTACTAATAAAAAAGGACAAATGAGTCACACAGCGAGTCACAAGGGCTAATGAACAAGGACAAATTGTTCACACAACGAGCCTCATAGACTAATGAACAAGTACAATTGTTTTAACAGAACGAGTCACAAGGACTAATGAACAAGGACAAATGGTTTACACAACGAGTCACAAGGACTAATGAACAAGTACAATTGTTTTAACACAACGAGTCACTAGGACTAATGAACAAAGACAAATGGTTCACACAATGTGTCACATTTACTAATAATGAACAAGTACAATTGTTTTACCACAGCGAGTCACAAGGACTAATGAACAAGGATAAATGATTCACACAACGAGTCACATTTACTAAAAACCAATGACAAATGGTTCAAACAACGAGTCACAAGGGCTAATGAACAAGGACAAATGGTTCACACTACGAGTCACATGAACTAATGAACAAGTACAATTGTTTTAACACAACGAGTCATAAGGACTAATGAACAAGGACAAATGGTTTACACAACGAGTCACAAGGACTAATGAACAAGGACAAATGGTTCACACAACGAGTCACATGGACTAATGAACAAGTACAATTGTTTAACACAACGAGTCGGAAGGACTAATGAACAAGGACAAATGGTTTACACAACGAGTTACATGGACGAATGAACAAGTACAATTGTGTTAACACAACGAGTCATAAGGACTAATGAACAAGGACAAATGGTTTACATAACGAGTCACAAGGACTAATGAACAAGGACAAATGGTTCACACAACGAGTCACATGGACTAATGAACAAGTACAATTGTTTAACACAACGAGTCGGAAGGACTAATGAACAAGGACAAATGGTTCACACAACGAGTCACATGGACTAATGAACAATTACAATTGTTTAACACAACGAGTCACAAGGACTAATGAACAAGGACAAATGGTTCACACAACGAGTCACATGGACTAATGAAAAAATACAATTTTTTAACAAAACGAGTCACAAGGACAAATGAACAAGGAAAAATGGTTCACACAACGAGTCACATTTACTAATAAAAAAGGACAAATGGTTCACACAACGAGTCACAAGGGTTAATGAACAAGGACAAATGGTTCACACAACGAGTCACATAGACAAATGAACAAGTACAATTGTTTAACACAACGAGTCACAAGGACTAATGAACAAGAACAAATGGTTCACCCAACGAGTCACATGGACTAATGAACAAGTACAATTGTTTAACACAACGAGTCACAATGACTAAGGAACAAGGGCAAATGGTTCACACAACGAGTCACATGGACTAATGAACAATTATAATTGTTTAACACAATGAGTCACAAGGACAAATGAACAAGGAAAAATGGTTCACACAACGAGTCACATTTACGAATAAAAAAGGACAAATGATTCACACAACGAGTCACAAGGGCTAATGAACAAGAACAAATGGTTCACACAAGGAGCCACATAGACAAATGAACAAGTACAATTATTTTAACACAACGAGTCACAAGGAATAATGAACAAAGAAAAATGGTTCACACAATGAGTCACATGGACTAATGAACAAGTACAATTGTTTTAACACAGCGAGTCACAAGGACTAATGAACAAGGATAAATGATTCACACAACGAGTCACATTTACAAATAATTAATGACAAATGGTTCACACTACGAGTCACAAGGGCTAATGAATAAGGACAAATGGTTCACACCACGAGTCACATGAACTAATGAACAAGTACAATTCTTTAACACAACGAGTCACAAGGACTAATGAACAAGGACATATGGTTCGCACAACGACTCACATTTACTAATAATAAACAAGGACAAATGGTTCACACAACGAGTCACAAGGACTAAAGAACAAGGATAAATGGTTCACACAACGAGTCATATTTACTAAAAAACAAGGACAAATGGTTCACACAATGAGTCAAAAGGGCTAATGAACAAGGACAAATGTTTCACACCACGAGTCACATGGACTAATGAACAAGTACAATTGTTTAACACAACGAGTCACAAGGACTAATGAACAAAGACAAATGGTTCACACAACGAGTCCCATTTACTAATAAACAAGGACAAATAGTTCACACAACGAGTCACAAGGGCTAATGAACAAGGAAAAATGGTTCACACAACGAGTCACATGGACTAATGAACAAGTACAATTGCTTTAACATAACGAGTTACAAGGACTAATGAACAAGGACAAATGACTTACACAACGAGTCATAAGGACTGATGAACAAGGACAAATGGTTCACACAACGAGTCACATGGACTAATGAACAAGTACAATTATTTAACACAACGAGTCGGAAAGACTAATGAACAACGACAAATGGTTCACACAACGAATCACATGGACTAATGAACTACAATTGTTTAACACAACGAGTCACAAGGGCTAATGAACAAGGACAAATGGTTCACAAAACGAGTCACAGTTACTAATAAACAAGGACAAATTGTTCACACAACGAGTCACAAGGGCTAATGAACAAGGACAAATGCTTCACACAACGAGTTACATGGACTTATGAACAAGTACAATTGTTTTAACACAACGAGTCACAAGGACTAACGAACAAGGACAAATGGTTTACACAACGAGTCACAAGGACTAATGAAGAGGGACAAATGGTTCACACAACGAGTCACATGGACTAATGAACAAGTACAATTGTTTAACACAACGAGTCGGAAGGACTAATGAACAAGGACAAATGGTTCACACAACCAGTCACATGGACTAATGAACAAGTACAATTTTTTAACACAACGAGTCACAAGGACTAATGAATAAGGACAAATGGTTCACACAACGAGTAACATAGGCTAATGAACAATTACAATTGTTTAAAACAACGAGTCACAAGGACAAATAAACAAGGAAAAATGGTTCACACAACGAGTCACATTTACTAAAAAAAAAGGACAAATGGTTCACACAACGAGTCACAAGGGCTAATGAACAAGGACAAATAGTTCACACAACGAGTTACATAGACTAATGAACAAGTACAATTGTTTAAAACAACGAGTCACAAGGACTAATGAACAAGAAAAAATGGTTCACCCAACGAGTCTCATGGACTAATGAACAAGTACAATTGTTTAACGCAACGAGTCACAAGGACTAATGAACAAGGACAAATGGTTCACATAACGAGTGAAGCAAAACAAATCACCTTAGACATGTTTTTACCCGGTTTTGGTCCCTTGACCGAAATAGGGTCCAAGTAAGAAGTCCATCTAAGAAATAAGGAGCTTTTTCGGTTTAGAAGTCTTCTATGAAGGGTCATGAGCATTTTTGTCTAAGGGTTGGTGTCTTGGGAAGGTGGTTGTCATAGAGCAAGGCTAAGGAACAAACCGTGTGGCCCCTTTTGCACGGTTTGCAACACCAAGGACAAGGGTCGCTTTCAAGTTTCCCTTTTCGCCCAAGACAACCTCTTAAGCCTCCCTTACTTGCTCTAGCTCTTATATCCCTTATATGGCCGAACCTTTGAAGCTTCCAAGGAGTCCTAATTAACATTGTCCTCACTAGTTTACTTTTCTTGTTTTTCCTTTAAGATTTTTAACTTGTGTAAGAGCTTGTGTAAGGGCCTAGGGCCACCTTTTGTAACCGGTTTCCTAGGGGTCTTTTGGACCGTTAGATTACTAGGTTAGATGGATGGATATGATTGTTTTGCTTAGCCTATAAAAGCAAGGCAATCCTTAGTGTAAAAATCAGAATTTGATGAATGAACAAACACAAGTTAGAAACCATGATTTCTACTAAACCTCTTTTGCTTAGTGCTTAGAGTCGGGTATTCTTCTTTGCTGTGTGCTTGAAGATAGTCCTTGGGTATTTTTCTTTCCTGTGTGCTTGAAAATTATCCTTAGTCTTAACCTAGTGGCTGTGTGCTTGGGTTAATTCATATCCCAATCGCATCCTTTACTCTATTCGATTGTAGAGTTCTGGAACCGTGATTTTTAAACAGTTCTGTCGACTGTTCGATTGCAGTCTTCACAGTTTCTGTTGAGTTTTTATTCGTTTTTATCACAATTAAACAGTCCCTTTTACTGTCCAAATCGTGTCCTTTTTAATCAAAACCCGAGTCTTGAAGATATTACTTCAAATTGGTTATCAGAGCTTTAGGTTTAACACAATTCCATTGTTGTGTTAGTCTTGGGTTCAACCTTTGTGAGTTCATCTTCCTACATACATCAAAAACACAAAAACAACCATGAGTGAAGAAAGGCTACTTGGAATTGAGACTCAAGTAACACAACTCTCCGAGAAATGCGACCTAATGATAGATTCCTTCAATGCTATCATGGCTAACATTCCAACACCACCAAGGGGCCGAGGAAGACCTCCACCTTACCGTGGTAGAGGACGTGGCCGAGGGTTTGGAGTAAGAGACCACGAAGCCAACCATGAAGAGGAGGACGTGCACTCGGATGAAGAGGGTTCTTTCATGGAGATCGAGCATGAAGAGCATCCTAAAGACCTAAAGGTAGAAATTCCGGACTTCCATGGTAGTTTAAATCCCGATGACTTACTAGATTGGTTTAGGTCAATTGAAAGAGTCTTTGAATTTAAATCATACTCGGATGCTAAGTCTTTCAAGGTTGCTATTTTAAAATTCAAAGGTTATGCATCTCTTTGGTATGAAAACATGAAGAGTTAAAAGCAGAGGGATGGTAAAGAGCCCATAAAATCTTGGTCGAAATTGAAAAAAAAGCTTAGTGACAAGTTTATTCCTAAAGAATATACTCAAGACACGTTCATTAAACTTACTCAACTAAAACAAGATCAACAACCACTTGAGTCTTACATTAGGGATTTCGAACAACTCACTTTGCAATGTGAAATCAATGAGAAACCGGAACAAAAAATTGCTAGATTTGTTGAAGGGTTGGATGATAAAATTGTTAGTAGGGTCCGAATGCAACCATTGTGGTCTTTCAATGAAGCCGTGAACTTGGCTTTAAGGGTGGAAAAATGGGGCAAGGGGAAACCGTCCACTTCAAAATTGCCGACCAAAACAACCACCAAGACTACCTATGCCGAGACCAAACCCAAAGAAATCCACACCCCAACCGTGACCCCCACACTTGACAAAGGAAAAGGCATTGACTACTCACAAAGAAAGACCTTACCCCTAAAAAAATGTTTCAAATGTCAAGGTTATGGTCATTTTGCCAAAGAATGTCCAACTCAAAGAGCCCTTAGTAGCTTTGAAGTGGTTCATTGGGGAGAGGATGAGATTCTTGTGTGTGATGAGGATGAGGAAACCGAGGAAACTAAGGATGAGGAGGTAGTGTTGCCGGATTCCGGGATGAGTCTAGTCACTTGGAGAGTGTTGAGTGCTCAACCATTAGAAATGGATCAAAGACAACAACTTTTTAGGTCTAGGTGTACCATTGGAGGGAGAGTTTGCAACCTAATCATTGATGGAGGTAGTTGTACTAATGTGGCCTCTAGTGTCCTTGTTGAGAAACTTTCCTTAACCACCCAAAACCATCCATGTCCTTACAAATTGAGGTGGCTTGACAAGGGAGCCGAATTGAAGGTTGAAAAACAATGCCTAGTATCTTTTTCCATTGGCAAGAATTATGTTGATAAGGTTCTTTGTGATGTTCTACCCATGGATGCTTTCCATCTCCTACTTGGTAGACCTTGGGAGTTTGATAAGAGTGCGGTGCATCATGGAAAGGATAACACTTATTCCTTTGAATTTGACAAGAAGAAGATCACTCTAGCACCTCTTCCACCATCATCCATGCTTGAACCTTGCAAAGAAGTGATGCTAATCAAGGAGGCCGAAATGGTCCCCGAAAGAAGTAATGAGAAAGGTGTTCATGTTCACTTTGCCGAGGGTGTATCCAAGGAACAAGATGAAACAGTCCCTAGCATGGTTCAAAAGCCGAACAAGTTCTTTCAAGGTGATCCACCTAATGTCGAGCATGTATCCAAGGAGCAAGATGAGCCGTTCACTAAAATGGTTCGAACAAGGGTCGAGGTCCATGAAAATGTTCCTCCTATTGCTAATCCAAGAATGAAGGCCAAGGTCCCTAAAAATCCTTGGTTCGACTATGGTGTCCATAAGTTCGAGGACAAACTAGGAGAGTGTTCAAAGGTAAAAGAAAAGTCCAAGAGGAGTAATGCCAATGATCAAGTCCAAGATGAGCTCCTTGTCAAGAATGGAGCCGAGGGTATCATTGGTGGGATGCAAGTTCATCATCCCGTCTCTCCCGCCACTAATCCAAATGGGAATGAAAGCAAGGACAAGTCAAGTGCCTACTTGAAAGATCAAGGAGAAAGGGTCAAGAAACGGGTTCGAGAAGGGATCCTTAACAATGTCCAAACCGTGAGTGTCCAAGATGGTGTGCATTGTGACTACTCCGTACACCCTATTCCAAGTTTAATTGAAGATGAGCACAAGGCCAATGACATGGGCGACGGGATTCAGACAGTCAAGAAGAATGTTCACTCAAGTAAGCAAGGGAATGGTGTCAAAAAACGGGTCGAACAAGGACTCATTCGTCATAATCAATTCATGGCCAACAAGGGAAGGTCCAAGATCTCCAAGCAAGGGACGAAATTCAGAATTGGGGATCAAGTTTGGGTCCGTTGGTGCAAGTTAGGAACCCTTACAAAAGAGGATAAGCTCATGTCAAGAGAAGGAGGTTCGTTCAAGGTCACTAGTCAAGTCGGGTATGATGAGTACAAAGTCGATTTGTTGGGAGCCCGTGCCACATTCCATGCTAGTGAATTAAGTCATTGTGAGGAAAAGCCTAGTGGTGAAAATGCCGAGGATTTGAGGACAAATCCTTTTCAAGAGAAGGAGTTTGAAGCAAAACAAATCACCTTAGGCATGTTTTTACCCGGTTTTGGTCCCTTGACCGAAATAGGGTCCAAGTAAGAAGTCCATCTAAGAAATAAGGAGCTTTTTCGGTTTAGAAGTCTTCTATGAAGGGTCATGAGCATTTTTGTCTAAGGGTTGGTGTCTTGGGAAGGTGGTTGTCATAGAGCAAGGCTAAGGAACAAACCGTGTGGCCCCTTTTGCACGGTTTGCAACACCAAGGACAAGGGTCGCTTTCAAGTTTCCCTTTTCGTCCAAGACAACCTCTTAAGCCTCCCTTACTTGCTCTAGCTCTTATATCCCTTATATGGCCGAACCTTTGAAGCTTCCAAAGAGTCCTAATTAACATTGTCCTCACTAGTTTACTTTTCTTGTTTTTCCTTTAAGATTTTTAACTTGTGTAAGAGCTTGTGTAAGGCCTAGGGCCACCTTTTGTAACCGGTTTCCTAGGGGTCTTTTGGACCGTTAGATTACTAGGTTAGATGGATGGATAGGATTGTTTTGCTTAGCCTATAAAAGCAAGGCAATCCTTAGTGTAAAAATCAGAATTTGATGAATGAACAAACACAAGTTAGAAACCATGACTTCTACTAAACCTCTTTTGCTTAGTGCTTAGAGTCGGGTATTCTTCTTTGTTGTGTGCTTGAAGATAGTCCTTGGGTATTTTTCTTTGCTGCGTGCTTGAAAATTATCCTTTAGTCTTAACCTAGTGGCTGTGTGCTTGGGTTAATTTATATCCCAATCGCATCCTTTACTCTATTCGATTGTAGAGTTCTGGAACCGTGATTTTTAAACAGTTCTGTCGACTGTTCGATTGCAGTCTTCACAGTTTCTGTTGAGTTTTTATTCGTTTTTATCACAATTAAACAGTCCCTTTTACTGTCCAAATCGTGTCCTTTTTAATCAAAACCCGAGTCTTGAATATTTTACTTCAACGAGTCACATGGACTAATGAACAATTACAAATTGTATAACACAACGAGTAACAAGGACAAATGAACATGGAAAAATGGTTCACACAACGAGTCACATTTACTAATAAAAAAGGACAAATGAGTCACACAGCGAGTCACAAGGGCTAATGAACAAGGACAAATTGTTCACACAACGAGCCACATAGACTAATGAACAAGTACAATTGTTTCAACAGAACGAGTCACAAGGACTAATGAACAAGGACAAATGGTTTACACAACGAGTAGCAAGGACTAATGAACACGTACAATTGTTTTAACACAACGAGTCACTAGGACTAATGAACAAAGACAAATGGTTCACACAATGAGTCACATTTACTAATAATGAACAAGTACAATTGTTTTACCACAGCCAGTCACAAGGACTAATGAACAAGGATAAATGATTCACACAACGAGTCACATTTACTAAAAACCAATGACAAATGGTTCAAACAATGAGTCACAAGGGCTAATGAACAAGGACAAATGGTTCACACTACGAGTCACATGAACTAATGAACAAGTACAATTGTTTAACACAACGAGTCACAAGAACTAATGAACAAGGACAAATGGTTCACACAACGAGTCACATGGACTAATGAAAAATTACAATTTTTTAACAAAACGAGTCACAAGGACAAATGAACAAGGAAAAATGGTTCCCACAACGAGTCACATTTACTAATAAAAAAGGACAAATGGTTCACACTACGAGTCACAAGGGCTAATGAACAAAGACAAATGGTTCACACAACGAGTCACATAGACAAATGAACAAGTACAATTGTTTAACACAACGAGTCACAAGGACTAATGAACAAGAACAAATGGTTCACCCAACGAGTCACATGGACTAATGAACAAGTACAATTGTTTAACACAACGAGTCACAAGGACTAATGAACAAGGGCAAATGGTTCACACAACAAGTCACATGGACTAATGAACAATTATAATTGTTTAACACAATGAGTCACAAGGACAAATGAACAAGGAAAAATGGTTCACACAACGAGTCACATTTACGAATAAAAAAGGACAAATGATTCACACAACGAGTCACAAGGACTAATGAACAAGAACAAATGGTTCACACAACGAGCCACATAGACAAATGAACAAGTACAATTGTTTTAACACAACGAGTCACAAGAACTAATGAACAAGGAAAAATGGTTCACACAACGAGTCACAAAGACTAATGAACAAGTACAATTGTTTTAACACAACGAGTCACAAGGACTAATGAACAAGGAAAAATGGTTCACACAACGAGTCACAAAGACTAATGAACAAAAACAATTGTTTTAACACAACGAGTCACTAGGACTAATGAACAAGGACAAATGGTTCACACAATGAGTCACATGGACTAATGAACAAGTACAATTGTTTTAACACAACGAGTCACAAGGACTAATGAACAAGGATAAATGATTCACACAACGAGTCACATTTACAAATAATTAATGACAAAAGGTTCACACTACGAGTCACAAGGGCTAATGAATAAGGACAAATGGTTCACACCACGAGTCACATGAACTAATGAACAAGTACAATTCTTTAACACAACGAGTCACAAGGACTAATAAACAAGGACATATGGTTCGCACAACGACTCACATTTACTAATAATAAACAAGGACAAATGGTTCACACAACGAGTCACAAGGACTAAAGAACAAGGATAAATGGTTCACACAACGAGTCATATTTACTAAAAAACAAGGACAAATGGTTCACACAACGAGTCACAAGGGCTAATGAACAAGGACAAATGTTTCACACCACGAGTCACATGGACTAATGAACAAGTACAATTGTTTAACACAACGAGTCACAAGGACTAATGAACAAAGACAAATGGTTCACACAACGAGTCCCATTTACTAATAAACAAGGACAAATGGTTCACACAACGAGTCACAAGGGCTAATGAACAAGGAAAAATGGTTCACACAACGAGTCACATGGACTAATGAACAAGTACAATTGTTTTAACATAACGAGTTACAAGGACTAATGAACAAGGACAAATGACTTACACAACGAGTCATAAGGACTGATGAACAAGGACAAATGGTTCACACAACGAGTCACATGGACTAATGAACAAGTACAATTATTTAACACAACGAGTCGGAAGGACTAATGAACAACGACAAATAGTTCACACAACGAATCACATGGACTAATGAACAAGTACAATTGTTTAACACAACGAGTCACAAGGGCTAATGAACAAGGACAAATGGTTCACACAACGAGTCACAGTTACTAATAAACAAATACAAATTGTTCACACAACGACTCACAAGGGCTAATGAACAAGGACAAATGGTTCACACAACGAGTTACAAGGACTTATGAACAAGTACAATTGTTTTAACACAACGAGTCACAAGGACTAACGAACAACGACAAATGGTTTACACAACGAGTCACAAGGACTAATGAAGAGCGACAAATGGTTCACACAACGAGTCACATGGACTAATGAACAAGTACAATTGTTTAACACAACGAGTCGGAAGGACTAATGAACAAGGACAAATGGTTCACACAACGAGTCACATGGACTAATGAACAAGTACAATTGTTTAACACAACGAGTCACAAGGACTAATGAATAAGGACAAATGGTTCACACAACGAGTAACATAGGCTAATGAACAATTACAATTGTTTAACACAACGAGTCACAAGGACAAATGAACAAGGAAAAATGGTTCACACAACGAGTCACATTTACTAAAAAAAAGGACAAATGGTTCACACAACGAGTCACAAGGGCTAATGAACAAGGACAAATAGTTCACACTACGAGTTACATAGACTAATGAACAAGTACAATTGTTTAAAACAACGAGTCACAAGGACTAATGAACAAGAAAAAATGGTTCACCCAACGAGTCACATGGACTAATGAACAAGTACAATTGTTTAACGCAACGAGTCACAAGGACTAATGAACAAGGACAAATGGTTCACACAACTAGTCACATGGACTAATGAACAATTACAAATTGTATAACACAACGAGTAACAAGGACAAATGAACATGGAAAAATGGTTCACACAACGAGTCACATTTACTAATAAAAAAGGACAAATGAGTCACACAGCGAGTCACAAGGGCTAATGAACAAGGACAAATTGTTCACACAACGAGCCACATAGACTAATGAAAAAGTACAATTATTTTAACACAACGAGTCACTAGGACTAATGAACAAGGACAAATGGTTCACACAACGAGTCACATGTACTAATAATAAACAAGGACAAATGGTTCACACAACGAGTCACAAGGACTAAAGAACAAGAAAAATTGGTTCACACAACGAGTCACATTTACAAATAAAAAAGGACAAATGGTTCACACAACAAGTCACAAGGGCTAATGACCAAGGACAAATAGTTCACACAACGAGTCACATGGACTAATGAACAAGTACAATTGTTTTAACAGAACGAGTCACAAGGACTAATGAAAAAAGACAAATGGTTTACACAACGAGTCACAAGGACTAATGAACAAGTACAATTGTTTTAACACAACGAGTCACTACGATTAATGAACAAAGACAAATGGTTCACACAATGAGTCACATTTACTAATAATGAACAAGTACAATTGTTTTACCACAGCGAGTCACAAGGACTAATGAACAAGGATAAATGATTCACACAACGAGTCACATTTACTAAAAACCAATGACAAATGGTTCAAACAACGAGTCACAAGGGCTAATGAACAAGGACAAATGGTTCACACTACGAGTCACATGAACTAATGAACAAGTACAATTGTTTAACACAACGAGTCACAAGGACTAATGAACAAGGACAAATGGTTCACACAACGACTCACATTTACTAATAATAAACAAGGACATATGGTTCACACAACGAGTCACAAGGACTAAAGAACAAGGATAAATGGTTCACACAACGAGTCACATTTTCTAATAAACAAGGACAAATGGTTCACACAACGAGTCACAAGGGCTAATGAACAAGGACAAATGGTTCACACCACGATTCACATAGACTAATGAACAAGTACAATTTTTTAACACAACGAGTGACAAGGACTAATGAACAAGGACAAATGGTTCACACAACGAGTCACATTTACTAATAAACAAAGACAAATGGTTCATACAACGAGTCGCAAGGGTTAATGAACAAGGACAAATGGTTCACACAACGAGTCACAAGGACTAATGAACAAGGACAAATGGTTTACACAACGAGTCACAAGGACCAATGAACAAGGACAAATGGTTCACACAACGAGTCGCATGGACTAATGAACAAGTACAATTGTTTAACACAACGAGTCGGAAGGACTAGTGAACAAGGACAAATGGTTCACACAACGAGTCACATGGACTAATGAACAAGTACAATTGTTTAACACAACGAGTCACAAGGACTAATGAACAAGGACAAATGGTTCACACAACGAGTCACATGGACTAATGAACAATTACAATTGTTTAACACAACGAGTCACAAGGACAAATGAACAAGGAAAAATGGTTCACACAACGAGTCACATTTACTAATAAAAAAGGACAAATGGTTCACACAACGAGTCACAAGGGCTAATGAACAAGGACAAATGGTTCATACAACGAGTCACATAGACTAATGAACAAGTACAATTGTTTAACACAACATGTCACAAGGACTAATGAACAAGAACAAATGGTTCATCCAACGAGTCACATGGACTAATGAACAAGTACAATTGTTTAACGCAACGAGTCACAAGGACTAATGAACAAGGACAAATGGTTCACACAACGAGTCACATAGATTAATGAAAGTTACAATTGTTTAACACAACGAGTCACAAGGACAAATGAACAAGGAAAAATGGTTCACACAACGAGTCACATTTACATATAAAAAAGGACAAATGAGTCACACAACGAGTCACACGGGCTAATGAACAAGGACAAATTGTTCACACAACGAGCCACATAGACTAATGAACAAGTACAATTGTTTTAACACAACGTGTCACTAGGACTAATGAACTAGGATAAATGGTTCACACAACGAGTAACATTTACTAATAATAAACAAGGACAAATGGTTCACACAACGAGTTATAAGGACTAAAGAACAAGAAAAATTGGTTCACACAACGAGTCACATTTACAAATAAAAAAGGACAAATGGTTCACACAACAAGTCACAAGGGCTAATGACCAAGGACAAATAGTTCACACAACGAGTCACATAGACTAATGAACAAGTACAATTGTTTTAACAGAACGAGTCACAAGGACTAATGAACAAGGACAAATGGTTTACACAACGAGTCACAAGGACTAATGAACAAGTACAATTGTTTTAACACAACGAGTCACTAGGACTAATGAACAAAGACAAATGGTTCACACAATGAGTCACATTTACTAATAATGAACAAGTACAATTGTTTTACCACAGCGAGTCACAAGGACTAATGAACAAGGATAAATGATTCACACAACGAGTCACATTCACTAAAAACCAATGACAAATAGTTCAAACAACGAGTCACAAGGGCTAATGAACAAGGACAAATGGTTCACACTACGAGTCACATGAACTAATGAACAAGTACAATTGTTTAACACAACGAGTCACAAGGACTAATGAACAAGGACAAATGGTTCACACAACGACTCACATTTACTAATAATAAACAAGGACATATGGTTCACACAACGAGTCACAAGGACTAAAGAACAAGGATAAATGGTTCACACAGCGAGTCATATTTTCTAATTAACAAGGACAAATGGTTCACACAACGAGTCACAAGGGCTAATGAACAAGGACAAATGGTTCACACCACGAGTCACATTGACTAATGAACAAGTACAATTGTTTAACACAACGAGTGACAAGGACTAATGAACAAGGACAAATGGTTCACACAACGAGTCACATTTACTAATAAAAAAGGACAAATGGTTCATACAACGAGTCGCAAGGGTTAATGAACAAGGACAAATGGTTCACACAACGAGTCACAAGGACTAATGAACAAGGACAAATGGTTCACACTACGAGTCACATGAACTAATGAACAAGTACAATTGTTTAACACAACGAGTCACAAGGACTAATGAACAAGGACAAATGGTTCACACAACGACTCACATTTACTAGTAATAAACAAGGACATATGGTTCACACAACGAGTCACAAGGACTAAAGAACAAGGATAAATGGTTCACACAACGAGTCACATTTTCTAATAAACAAGGACAAATGGTTCACACAACGAGTCACAAGGGCTAATGAACAAGGACAAATGGTTCACACCACGATTCACATAGACTAATGAACAAGTACAATTTTTTAACACAACGAGTGACAAGGACTAATGAACAAGGACAAATGGTTCACACAACGAGTCACATTTACTAATAAACAAGGACAAATGGTTCATACAACGAGTCGCAAGGGTTAATGAACAAGGACAAATGGTTCACACAACGAGTCACAAGGACTAATGAACAAGGACAAATGGTTTACACAACGAGTCACAAGGACCAATGAACAAGGACAAATGGTTCACACAACGAGTCGCATGGACTAATGAACAAGTACAATTGTTTAACACAACGAGTCGGAAGGACTAGTGAACAAGGACAAATGGTTCACACAACGAGTCACATGGACTAATGAACAAGTACAATTGTTTAACACAACGAGTCACAAGGACTAATGAACAAGGACAAATGGTTCACACAACGAGTCACATGGACTAATGAACAATTACAATTGTTTAACACTACGAGTCACAAGGACAAATGAACAAGGAAAAATGGTTCACACAACGAGTCACATTTACTAATAAAAAAGGACAAATGGTTCACACAACGAGTCACAAGGGCTAATGAACAAGGACAAATGGTTCACACAACGAGTCACATAGACTAATGAACAAGTACAATTGTTTAACACAACGAGTCACAAGGACTAATGAACAAGAACAAATGGTTCATCCAACGAGTCACATGGACTAATGAACAAGTACAATTGTTTAACGCAACGAGTCACAAGGACTAATGAACAAGGACAAATGGTTCACACAACGAGTCACATAGATTAATGAAAGTTACAATTGTTTAACACAACGAGTCACAAGGACAAATGAACAAGGAAAAATGGTTCACACAACGAGTCACATTTACATATAAAAAAGGACAAATGAGTCACACAATGAGTCACACGGGCTAATGAACAAGGACAAATTGTTCACACAACGAGCCACATAGACTAATGAACAAGTACAATTATTTTAACACAACGAGTCACTAGGACTAATGAATAAGGACAAATGGTTCACACAACGAGTAACATTTACTAATAATAAACAAGGACAAATGGTTCACACAACGAGTCACAAGGACTAAAGAACAAGGAAAATTGGTTCACACAACGAGTCACATTTACAAATAAAAAAGGACAAATGGTTCACACAACAAGTCACAAGGGCTAATGACCAAGGACAAATAGTTCACACAACGAGTCACATAGACTAATGAAAAAGTACAATTGTTTTAACAGAACGAGTCACAAGGACTAATGAACAAGGACAAATGGTTTACACAACGAGTCACAAAGACTAATGAACAAGTAAAATTGTTTTAACACAACGAGTCACTAGGACTAATGAACAAAGACAAATTGTTCACACAATGAGTCACATTTACTAATAATGAACTGAAGGAAATGTAGATTCATATACATATTAACATACTCATATATGTCTAAATTAATTTGTCATAAAATTAAAACGGATTTTATGCATGCAAACAAATAACATAATAGAAGAGAAATCATGTCCTTACATTGTTGATTTCGGATTTAAGGGCACAAAAGAGATCACCTTTCTCTTTTGATCTTGAGCTTTTCCTTATGGATGAACAAGATCTAAGTATAAGATCTCTCCCCAAGCTTTATACCCAAGGCTTCTCTTAATTTTAATTAATATTACAAATACTAGTATAATATTAATCAAGTAGAAAATTGAACCAAAATCTTTATAAAACACTTATATATTTCGGTTTTATGGAGGGAGAAATAGAGAGCTTTTTATCTCTCTAGAATACTAATTTTGGATGAAATGAATAAGAATAAATTCACTAACACATTTTAGTGTAATATTAGGTAAAATTAGATGAAAAACCAATGATGGTTTTTGTCATCAAAAACCGGGTGGAGGGGGGCTTTATGGGTGAGCCAATGCATGAAATTGTTGCTCTTAACAATGTTCATAGGCTTGCATGGCTAGACCATTAGGCAATCATTATGTTTACTTAATAAATTAATCAACACAATATTACCCTAATACCCCACTAATTTCGGTACAATCATAATATGGAGTCCATATTATTTTTGTCAATTTCTCAATATGTAACATGTCACATGTAACATAAATTTGTTATGTATTTTTAACATATTAAAAATCAACGTATTAATAAAATACGTCACACAAAAATCGACTTAGTAATTTCATAATTACTTGTGCCAAAATATTTTATCATTTATAAATCACAACAGATTGTATTTATAATAATTCATTCAACTTCAATTGTTTCTTTAAACAATAATTTCATCCGAGTAATGATACAATTCAATTACTCAGACCGTATCTCATTTAATCACATTTCAATTTGATACGTAAATTTTACTTCCAAAATCGTCCGTCAATTTTCAAGTAATTTAATTAACTCGCAACATTATACGATTAATTAAATAATCAATTAAGAGTGTTGCCCTATAGGTATGACCTAGAGGGTCAACTGATCACCACCGTCGCACGACAGTAATGTCAAACTCTAGTCAGCCAATCATTACCGATATATGTTGACCAGTTGACAGTAACAAAACTACTTCCCAATTGTATTCTTTAAAATGAGATTTAATAATGATATTTAAATCACATGATCGCACTATTGTTGAGGACACATTTCCCAACAATCTCCCACTTGTCCTCGACAAGTGTGCGTCACCAATTCTCTTGTCCTATTACTATCTCCTACTCAATGCAAGGTGTCTTTCAGGTCATACTTGCAAGTGATCATATCGAGAGTGGTTTCCTCGATCTGGAGAATAACTGATTGACCGGACTTATCTATCATAGATACTTTCCGAGCGTGGCCACGCATATCCAGTTCATTACTCCTCGAGTGGCCCTGAGATATTGTTATAACCCTGACTAGGGGTGGACAATTCCTATCGCACTCATTCCCTTCGACTAGCCACAACCATCATAACCCAAAATATGCCCATTTGACCCCATTTACGAAGGTCGTAGTAACACAAATCAAAGTTAATCTGAAACTGTGCCATCTCAGGCGAATAGTCTTTAGTCAAAAGAATCGACTCATTAGAATACTATAGTAGCTCTCGCCACGACCAGGCTATATAAATTTGCCAGAACTCTATAAGCGGTCATAAGGCCCGACAAAATGTTCCTAACAGTCTGCCTATGTGATCGACTAGTCATCTCACATGACTCTATGGCACTTGAACTTGCCATCAATCGCCTCACACTCTAGTCACTTCGAGACGTCACCTCATACAAGTGACTATGGGCAAATACTATGTTAATCCGTGTTCACTTTAACGGGGTTCAATTGTCTCTACAACCCGTTTGGATGTAACAAAGTATAATATAAGAGTTTAAAGTAAAACTCGAACGACAAATGCGATTATCACATATGAATAGTCAATGCCTGATTACTATTCTATAATCTAATTTGATCTTGTACGTAGTTTGTTCATTTCAACTCAATTGAAATGACATGACTCATCATGTTTAGCCTTTGAGAAGGCTTTGGTTAGTAGGTTTTATCAACTTCTTGTATGTACCTTACTCAACCTTACTACATACTTGTTTTCCTTTGTAATGTATACATTTGCATTACAAAACTTTCTGAGTACGTGTCGAGATCTAATCAAGACATAGGCCCTCTAGCCTTAGAATAGCTCCCACTGTTTTCACAGTGTGCGGGACTCATCATTCTTGCACATCTCATGATTGCAAGTGTACTCAATTTCCGTTATAAATATCTCTCATTGTTCTTTATTGCCTAGAACGATTCTAGAAAATCTACTTCTTAATTATCATAGCCACAATGGTATCTTAACCATCCTAATGTGTTTTGATTATGGTTTTGTCGGAAACCATGCGCAATCTCAATTGTCAATTGTCACTTGTGTAACACCCTTACACAAAATTGCATCATAAACACTTTGCTTTACTTCCTTAATGCTTCTGCAAGCACTTAAGGGTAATCTTTATAGCTTACTTGGTAAAGATTACTTAAATTCGATTTTTGAAAACAACTCATCATGCTCAAAGCATATGAAGTGTTATACATCATTTCTTTTTAATTGATTCGGCAGCGGAAGCAAATGAAACCAATCAAATATGTTCAATTTAATTGAACTGGTCATGAATCTTATCAACATAAGACTTCTTATTGACACTAATATCACGTGGATTTATCTTCATAAATCCGGATATTCAAGATGTATTATAATACTCCAAAAGTCTTAAATCATTCTCAATGATCAATATGTCATCCACATATCGGACTAATTAAAAAATTCCGTAACTCCCACTAAACTCCATGTGTAAACACAACTTCTCGACTTATCGAGAAATGTTTTACCACATGATCAAAATGTTGATTCTAACTCATTGATGTCCTACTTAAGACCCTCTCTTAAGTTTCACATTATCTTAGGATTGCAAGAATCTACTAAACTCAAGACATCTATTGAATACATTCCTTCTATTGAAGAAGTGGGTTTTAGATTCACTCGCTATGTATTTCATAACCTCATGATGAAGCACAATCCCTAAGAAGATCCAAATAGACTTAATCATTTCAATTAGTGCAAAACCCTTTGCAACTAATCTTGCTTTGAAATATCTCTTTATTAGTGCAAAACCCTTTGTCACTAATCAAGCCCTTTTGTTTCGGATTTTCATGGCTCTAAGCCTTGTATTGAGTTGTGACTTAAACACTCTTATGTAAGTCATATGTTCATTACTTTCTAGAAGTAATCAACTTGAATCAACCAATTTCTTTTGTAAGTTATAAGCTCTTTACTTTATTAAAAGTAGCATGAATTCATCATCTTTAACAAGTAACGAATTTAACCTCCTAGGTTTTAAAGAAACAACGTCTTACACAAAACGTCTCATGTAGCCAAGAAAGACCAGTTTCTTGCGACATAACATTCTTTGTGGCTCTTGTATAATTTTCTCCCACTCTGTCTTCTAGAAATAAACTTGTATTTCAGAAAGACAGCTTCACGAGCCACAAACCCGGTGTACTCGTGATTATAATAAGAAAAATGAGCATTTGTTTCTTGTGAAAACTTACAAACATGGTACCCTTACCATTTCATATCTCATATGATTCTATTTAGTGGAAAAATAATTTAGACAAAAATGATAAAATCCCCAAAAGTATCAAGTAACTCAAAGTAACTTGATTGAAGTCCAAACCATATCGAATAGCGTTTGATTTCTTATCCAACCACACATTACTCCATAATGCGTGCTAAGAGAGATTAACTTGTGATACTATATCACATTTCCTTTGGCTTATATCAAAGTCTTCACTTTGATAATCCCATCACGACTAAATCGTGATTCCTTGAACTCTTTGAATTTCTTCAAAAGATTTTTCTATTTACCTCATCAACTTAAATCGTTGGTAAAAGAAAATGATCAACCTATTTTGGATCCATGATTTACAACCTCGATCTCCTTTTCAACCAAAAGGCACGAGACATCTTGCTTTGAATACAAGATACGCATATACCATTAACAATCTAATGGTTTCAAGAGTACTCGATAACTCTTTGCGTTCATTATTCCAAAAATTTAAGGTTTAATCTTGGGTTACCAACTTGAGTCTTGCATCATCTTCATGATATATTATTCTAGTTTGGTTTAGAATATAATCACCTTGATAATGGGCTAGCCATATATCAAATCGTGGTGTATAGGGTCACAAAAGTGAAACCTCTTTTGTAACTTAACAAGTTTATATTCTTATTTAGAGTTTATGCACTTAATAGTCACAATTAAGTACAACTATAAACCCAAAACTAGATTGATTACACAATGACTCTATCTCTCAATATGAATGTTGCTAGTCGTCATATTCTAATCATCCTATGTATCAAGTACAATGATGAAAACCTCCATTGGTTTCTAATATTGACGAAGTGGTACTAGCAAAATTTATGTTTAATCAAATAAACATTTAAAGAAGAAGGTCCCATTAGATGTCCCACAACTAACTTGTTGATTCTTCAATAATTTGGGGTAGTTTCCTTTTTCGTGTCCAACATTTGAGACAATGGAAACTTTATCGGTCGGGATTGATAGGTTTAGTATCGTTATTCTCAACAACTTTACTTTTAACATTACCTTGTATCAATTCCATTATAATCTTTACTTCTTGAACCTCGTCCTCATCTTAACGGTTTAAGAGAATGCTCCCACTCATTTCAATGAGTCTTTGCTTTGAGAAGCAAAATTGAATTCATGAAGAACACTCTTCATTTGTTCGTTTTAGTATTAAAAACTTTCATTGAGGTGGTTGCGTTATTTTGGTCAATTACGAATTCTTGACAAAACAAATTACCAAAATAATTTATCGCTTCAAGGTACTTAATTCAATTAAGTATATGAATAACAATCCATTCTAAGTAGATGTGTTAGTCAAGAATCAAAAACCTGTTTGATAATGAATAACTTTAATCTATACTCTTTACAAGAGATCCTTAGAAATGGTTCATTTGAGGTTTTTAGAAGCAAAATTCAAATTTGTCTCTAGTTACGATGTTTTAATGGAGATTTTGAAAAATCGAAATGATATCGTATATGAATTGTGGTAAAGAAATAGAACAATATAATAACGGAATAGTGGAAAGACTTAACATTTATCGTTTTAAATCATACTTGTAAATAAATTAACAAGATATGAGCATTTATATAGTGACCTCTACCCAACTATAATAAATGATTCCAAGACCCAAATTCATATCAACTTAGGGCACGGTGTGCCGAATTCCCTTTTATTAACATAACTCGATGGATTAACCTTTTAATCGATTCTACTTTTAGAACTCTTGGTCGATGATGTTTACATTAATATTCATCTCTAGCCCGAAACACATCCGGAAATCGTCGTGAATACTTTCGTTGAGTACAACCCAAATTTCGAATAAATGTGTCCATAATCCAAACCCATATCAATTTAGGGCACGGTGTGCCGAAATACCCCTTATTAACATGAATTCGGTGGATTAACATTCATCACCCACTTCCCCTACGTAACAAGGTTTGTACCCCGGGGTAGCCGAGTGCACTCCCTCGCGAAATAGGTTTTCATGGTTTCTACTATTTGGTAAGGCTATGTCTCAATTGTTTGTTTTGCGAGAGGTCATGTCAATTTATTATCTATCACGTTTTAAGTGAACTAAAGCGGTGAACTACGATAATTTTAATTGACACGGTCGATAAACTCGATAAAATAAGGATGCATGTTTTAGTTATGGCGATTTAGCGATGTATGTGACATAAAATAAAATGCAAGCATAAAATAAATAAATCCTAGTATGGCCTTTCCTAAAATAGAAAAACTATTTATCTATTACATATTCGGAAACCAACTCCATTGGTCCCTTGAACTTCGGTTGTGGCACGCATCTCGAGGTAACACCGTCTTTATGTATCGCCATTCTTGAAGAAATCCGTCTTTGGGAACTCCGGAATGAATAAAATTACATAACAAATTACATAATTTCCTATTATACATTTGTAACTAACATAAAATAAATCTATTAAATTACAAAACGGTGATACGAGATCACAATAAATATTACAACCTAATCGGTATTCCCATACATTTCGGGAAATACCAATTAAAATCTAAGGCCATACTAAGTAAAAATACATAATTCAAAATTACATAAATTAAAATTATGACAATCATAAAGAAAAATGCAGCATTATAATATATATGAACACTCAATTTTTATGCTAAATCGCCTTTAAATAGCCAATATCGTATATTACTCGGTTTTTACGGATTTGCGTGATTTCACAATTTTATAATCACAAAAATACATAAACTCATATTTATGCATAAGTTAATTACCCTAACCTCTTAGGACTCAAAATATAGTCTTCACTAATAATTTGACCATAATTAACCTTTATTTACAAATTTGTTCATAAATGGACCAAAATTACAAAAATAAGCTATTAAACTTCAAATAAATCACAGAATTTCAAATAAATTCAAAATTTGAAATTTAAACTCATGAACATTCTGGAAAAATTCCATGACACTCATAATGTTCAAAAACTTAGGTTAAAAATTTCGAAATTTTTCCGGAAAAACAATGTTGCGGTTTATCGATTTTTAATAAAATAATCATAAAAACATGGAAAAATTATTTTCACTAACTTTTCAATTTTAGATCTGAAAAAATAAAATAAAATGCAACATTAGACGTTTTTCCTAAGTCATAGATTATGTTTTATTAATTTTGCACTAATAATGTCACTATTTATGCTATTTTTCTTCAAAAATTCATAAATCATGCAAAAGGACTTCTTTATAGCCAATTATTTTACACACATCTTGTAAAATTGCATGTGACAACATATTAATTTTCTATGACCAGATACGAAATTTAACTCATATTAACCTATTTTTCACTTAAATCCGAATTTAACAATTAAAAATCCATTTTTCGAGCATAACAAGTCCAAAAATTATGAAAATTTACAGGTTATCTCAAAATAATATATGTGACAACATATCCAAAAATCAATGGAAAATTCGAAGTATAGCTAATTTTAGACCAAAAATGACATTTTTACTCATAAAATCATATTTAAATGCCATTATTGTAAAATATGAACAATAAAAATCCGAAAAATTAACCAAAATATCCTAAAACATTTTAGGACCAGAAATATTAACATGCATGGATTCATTTCGTGATATATCATAATAACACAAATTTTACAAGTTTTATTTGTTATTCTTATAACTCGGAAAAACTTTTAACCGATTTGCATGCAAACAACCGTGGCTCTTGATACCGATTGAAGGAAATGTAGATTCATATACATATTAACATACTCATATATGTCTAAATTAATTTGTCATAAAATTAAAACGGATTTTATGCATGCAAACAAATAACATAATAGAAGAGAAATCACGTCCTTACATTGTTGATTTCGGATTTAAGGGCACAAAAGAGATCACCTTTCTCTTTTGATCTTGAGCTTTTCCTTATGGATGAACAAGATCTAAGTATAAGATCTCTCCCCAAGCTTTATACCCAAGGCTTCTCTTAATTTTAATTAATATTACAAATACTAGTATAATATTAATCAAGTAGAAAATTGAACCAAAATCTTTATAAAACACTTATATATTTCGGTTTTATGGAGGGAGAAATAGAGAGCTTTTTATCTCTCTAGAATACTAATTTTGGATGAAATGAATAAGAATAAATTCACTAACACATTTTAGTGTAATATTAGGTAAAATTAGATGAAAAACCAATGATGGTTTTTGTCATCAAAAACCGGGTGGAGGGGGGCTTTATGGGTGAGCCAATGCATGAAATTGTTGCTCTTAACAATGTTCATAGGCTTGCATGGCTAGACCATTAGGCAATCATTATGTTTACTTAATAAATTAATCAACACAATATTACCCTAATACCCCACTAATTTCGGTACAATCATAATATGGAGTCCATATTATTTTTGTCAATTTCTCAATATGTAACATGTCACATGTAACATAAATTTGTTATGTATTTTTAACATATTAAAAATCAATGTATTAATAAAATACGTCACACAAAAATCGACTTAGTAATTTCATAATTACTTGTGCCAAAATATTTTATCATTTATAAATCACAACAGATTATATTTATAATAATTCATTCAACTTCAATTGTTTCTTTAAACAATAATTTCATCCGAGTAATGATACAATTCAATTACTCAGACCGTATCTCATTTAATCACATTTCAATTTGATACGTAAATTTTACTTCCAAAATCGTCCGTCAATTTTCAAGTAATTTAATTAACTCGCAACATTATACGATTAATTAAATAATCAATTAAGAGTGTTGCCCTATAGGTATGACCTAGGGGGTCAACTGATCACCACCGTCGCACGACAGTAATGTCAAACTCTAGTCAGCCAATCATTACCGATATATGTTGACCAGTTGACAGTAACAAAACTACTTCCCAATTGTATTCTTTAAAATGAGATTTAATAATGATATTTAAATCACATGATCGCACTATTGTTGAGGACACATTTCCCAACATGAACAAGTACAATTGTTTTACCACAGCGAGTCACAAGGACTAATGAACAAGGATAAATGATTCACACAACGAGTCACATTTACTAAAAACCAATGACAAATGGTTCAAACAACGAGTCACAAGGGCTAATGAACAAGGACAAATGGTTCACACTACGAGTCACATGAACTAATGAACAAGTACAATTGTTTAACACAACGAGTCACAAGGACTAATGAACAAGGACAAATGGTTCACACAACGACTCACATTTACTAATAATAAACAAGGACATATGGTTCACACAACGAGTCACAAGGACTAAAGAACAAGGATAAATGGTTCACACAACGAGTCACATTTTCTAATAAACAAGGACAAATGGTTCACACAACGAGTCACAAGGGCTAATGAACAAGGACAAATGGTTCACACCACGAGTCACATAGACTAATGAACAAGTACAATTGTTTAACACAACGAGTGACAAGGACTAATGAACAAGGACAAATGGTTCACACAACGAGTCACATTTACTAATAAACAAGGACAAATGGTTCATACAATGAGTCGCAAGGGTTAATGAACAAGGACAAATGATTCACACAACGAGTCACAAGGACTAATGAACAAGGACAAATGGTTTACACAACGAGTCACAAGGACCAATGAACAAGGACAAATGGTTCACACAACGAGTCGCATGGACTAATGAACAAGTACAATTGTTTAACACAACGAGTCGGAAGGACTAATGAACAAGGACAAATGGTTCACACAACGAGTCACATGGACTAATGAACAAGTACAATTGTTTAACACAACGAGTCACAAGGACTAATGAACAAGGACAAATGGTTCACACAACGAGTCACATGGACTAATGAACAATTACAATTGTTTAACACAACGAGTCACAAGGACAAATGAACAAGGAAAAATGGTTCACACAACGAGTCACATTTACTAATAAAAAAGGACAAATGGTTCACACAACGAGTCACAAGGGCTAATGAACAAGGACAAATGGTTCACACAACGAGTCACATAGACTAATGAACAAGTACAATTGTTTAACACAACGAGTCACAAGGACTAATGAACAAGAACAAATGGTTCATCCAACGAGTCACATGGACTAATGAACAAGTACAATTGTTTAACGCAACGAGTCACAAGGACTAATGAACAAGGACAAATGGTTCACACAACGAGTCACATAGATTAATGAAAATTACAATTGTTTAACACAACGAGTCACAAGGACAAATGAACAAGGAAAAATGGTTCACACAACGAGTCACATTTACATATAAAAAAGGACAAATGAGTCACACAACGAGTCACACGGGCTAATGAACTAGGACAAATTGTTCACACAACGAGCCACATAGACTAATGAAAAAGTACAATTGTTTTAACACAACGAGTCACAAGGACTAATGAACAAGGACAAATGGTTTACACAACGAGTCACAAAGACTAATGAACAAGTACAATTGTTTTAACACAACGAGTCACTAGGACTAATGAACAAGGACAAATGGTTCACACAACGAGTCACATTTACTAATAATAAACAAGGACAAATGGTTCACACAACGAGTCACAAGGACTAAAGAACAAGGAAAATTGGTTCACACAACGAGTCACATTTACAAATAAAAAAGGACAAATGGTTCACACAACAAGTCACAAGGGCTAATGACCAAGGACAAATAGTTCACACAACGAGTCACATAGTCTAATGAACAAGTACAATTGTTTTAACAGAACGAGTCACAAGGACTAATGAACAAGGACAAATGGTTTACACAACGAGTCACAAGGACTAATGAACAAGTAAAATTGTTTTAACACAACGAGTCACTAGGACTAATGAACAAAGACAAATGGTTCACACAATGAGTCACATTTACTAATAATGAACAAGTACAATTGTTTTACCACAGCGAGTCACAAGGACTAATGAACAAGGATAAATGATTCACACAACGAGTCACATTTACTAAAAACCAATGACAAATGGTTCAAACAACGAGTCACAAGGGCTAATGAACAAGGACAAATGGTTCACACTACGAGTCACATGAACTAATGAACATGTACAATTGTTTAACACAACGAGTCACACGGACTAATGAACAAGGACAAATGGTTCACACAACGACTCACATTTACTAATAATAAACAAGGACATATGGTTCACACAACGAGTCACAAGGACTAAAGAACAAGGATAAATGGTTCACACAACGAGTCACATTTTTTAATAAAGAAGGACAAATGGTTCACACAACGAGTCACAAGGGCTAATAAACAAAGACAAATGGTTCACACCACGAGTCACATAGACTAATGAACAAGTACAATTGTTTAACACAACGAGTGACAAGGACTAATGAACAAGGACAAATGGTTCACACAACGAGTCACATTTACTAATAAACAAGGACAAATGGTTCATACAACGAGTCGCAAGGGTTAATGAACAAGGACAAATGGTTCACACAATGAGTCACAAGGACTAATGAACAAGGACAAATGGTTTACACAACGAGTCACAAGGACCAATGAACAAGGACAAATGGTTCACACAATGAGTCGCATGGACTAATGAACAAGTACAATTGTTTAACACAACGAGTCGGAAGGACTAATGAACAAGGACAAATGGTTCACACAACGAGTCACATGGACTAATGAACAAGTACAATTGTTTAACACAACGAGTCACAAGGACTAATGAACAAGGACAAATGGTTCACACAACGAGTCGCATGGACTGATGAACAATTACAATTGTTTAACACAACGAGTCACAAGGACAAATGAACAAGGAAAAATGGTTCACACAACAAGTCACATTTAGTAATAAAAAAGGACAAATGGTTCACACAACGAGTCACAAGGGCTAATGAACAAGGACAAATGGTTCACACAACGAGTCACATAGACTAATGAACAAGTACAATTGTTATACACAACGAGTCACAAGGACTAATGAACAAGAACAAATGGTTCATCCAACGAGTCACATGGACTAATGAACAAGTACAATTGTTTAACGGAACGAGTCACAAGGACTAATGAACAAGGACAAATGGTTCACACAACGAGTCACATGGATTAATAAAAATTACAATTGTTTAACACAACGAGTCACAAGGACAAATGAACAAGGAAAAATGGTTCATACAACGAGTCACATTTACATATAAAAAAGGACAAATGAGTCACACAACGAGTCACACGGGCTAATGAACAAGGACAAATTGTTCACACAACGAGCCACATAGACTAATGAACAAGTACAATTGTTTTAACACAACGAGTCACAAGGACTAATGAACAAGGACAAATGGTTTACACAACGAGTCACAGACTAATGAACAAGTACAATTGTTTTAACACAACGAGTCACTAGGACTAATGAACAAGGACAAATGGTTCACACAACGAGTCACATTTACTAATAATAAACAAGGACAAATGGTTCACACAACGAGTCACAAGGACTAAACAACAAGGAAAATTGGTTCACACAACGAGTCACATTTACAAATAAAAAAGGACAAATGGTTCACACAACAAGTCACAAGGGCTAATGACCAAGGACAAATAGTTCACACAACGAGTCACATAGACTAATGAACAAGTACAATTGTTTTAACAGAACGAGTCACAAGGACTAATGAACAAGGACAAATGGTTTACACAACGAGTCACAAGGACTAATGAACAAGTACAATTGTTTTAACACAACGAGTCACTAGGACTAATGAACAAAGACAAATGGTTCACACAATGAGTCACATTTACTAATAATGAACAAGTACAATTGTTTTACCACAGCGAGTCATAAGGACCAATGAACAAGGATAAATGATTCACACAACGAGTCACATTTACTAAAAACCAATGACAAATGGTACAAACAACGAGTCACAAGGGCTAATGAACAAGGACAAATGGTTCACACTACGAGTCACATGAACTAATGAACAAGTACAATTGTTTAACACAACGAGTCACAAGGACTAATGAACAAGGACAAATGGTTCACACAACGACTCACATTTACTAATAATAAACAAGGACATATGGTTCACACAACTAGTCACAAGGACTAAAGAACAAGGATAAATGGTTCACACAACGAGTCACATTTACTAATAAACAAGGACAAATGGTTCACACAACGAGTCACAAGGGCTAATGAACAAGTACAAATGGTTCACACCACGAGTCACATAGACTAATGAACAAGTACAATTGTTTAACACAACGAGTGACAAGGACTAATGAACAAGGACAAATGGTTTACACAACGAGTCACATTTACTAATAAACAAGGACAAATGGTTCATACAACGAGTCGCAAAGGTTAATGAACAAGGACAAATGGTTCACACAACGAGTCACAAGGACTAATAAACAAGGACAAATGGTTTACACAACGAGTCACAAGGACTAATGAACAAGGACAAATGGTTCACACAACGAGTCGCATGGACTAATGAACAAGTACAATTGTTTAACACAACGAGTCGGAAGGACTAATGAACAAGGATAAATGGTTCACACAACGAGTCACATGGACTAATGAACAAGTACAATTGTTTAACACAACGAGTCACAAGGACAAATGAACAAGGAAAAATGGTTCACACAACGAGTCACATTTACTAATAAACAATTACAATTGTTTAACACAACGAGTCACAAGGACAAATGAACAAGGAAAAATGGTTCACACAACGAGTCACATTTACTAATAAAAAAGGACAAATGGTTCACACAACGAGTCACAAGGGCTAATGAACAAGGACAAATGGTTCACACAACGAGTCACATAGACTAATGAACAAGTACAATTGTTTAACACAACGAGTCACAAGGACTAATGAACAAGAACAAATGGTTCATCCAACGAGTCACATGGACTAATGAACAAGTACAATTGTTCAACGTAACGAGTCACAAGGACTAATGAACAAGGACAAATGGTTCACACAACGAGTCACATGGATTAATGAACAATTACAATTGTTTAACACAACGAGTCACAAGGACAAATGAACAAGGAAAAATGGTTCACACAACGAGTCACATTTACATATAAAAAAGGACAAATGAGTCACACAACAAGTCACACGGGCTAATGAACAAGGACAAATTGTTCACACAACGAGCCACATAGACTAATGAACAAGTACAATTGTTTTAACACAATGAGTCACAAGGACTAATGAACAAGGACAAATGGTTTACACAACGAGTCACAAAGACTAATGAACAAGTACAATTGTTTTAACACAACGAGTCACTAGGACTAATGAACAAGGACAAATGGTTCACACAACGAGTCACATTTACTAATAATAAACAAGGACAAATGGTTCACACAACGAGTCACAAGGACTAAAGAACAAGGAAAAATGGTTCACACAACGAGTCACATTTACAAATAAAAAAGGACAAATGGTTCACACAACAAGTCACAAGGGCTAATGACCAAGGACAAATAGTTCACACAACGAGTCACATAGACTAATGAACAAGTACAATTGTTTAACACAACGAGTCACAAGGACTAATCAACAAGAACAAATGGTTCACCGAACGAGTCATATGGACTAAAGAACAAGTACAATTCTTTAACGCAACGAGTCACAAGGACTAATGAACAAGGACAAATGGTTCACACAACGAGTCACATGGACTAATGAACAATTACAATTGTTCAACACAACGAGTCACAAGGACAAATGAACAAGGAAAAATGGTTCACACAACAAGCCACATAGACTAATGAACAAGTACAATTGTTTTAACACAACGAGTCACAAGGACTAATGAATAAGGGCAAATGGTTCACACAACGAGTCACATTTACTAATAATAAACAAGGACAAATGGTTCACACAACGAGTCACAAGGACTAAAGAACAAGGATAAATGGTTCACACAACGAGTCACATTTACTAATAAACAAGGACAAATGGTTCACACAACGAGTTACAAGGCCTAATTAATAAGGACAAATGGTTTACACAACGAGTCACAAGGACTAATGAACAAGGACAAATGGTTCACACAACGAGTCACATGGACTAATGAACAAGTACAATTATTTAACACAACGAGTCGGAAAGACTAATGAACAACGACAAATGGTTCACACAACGAATCACATGGACTAATGAACAAGTACAATTGTTTAACACAACGAGTCACAAGGACTAATGAACAAGGACAAATGGTTCACACAACGAGTCACATGGACAAATGAACAATTACAATTGTTTAACACAACGAGTCACCAGGAAAAATGAACAAGGAAAAATGGTTCACACAACGAGTCACATTTACTAATAAAAAAGGACAAATGGTTCACACAACGAGTCACAAGGACTAATGAACAAGGACAAATGGTTCACACAACGAGTCACATAGACAAATGAACAAGTACAATTGTTTAACACAACGAGTCACAAGGACTAATGAACAAGAACAAATGGTTCATCCAACGAGTCACATGGACTAATGAACAAGTACAATTGTTTAACGCAACGAGTCACAAGGACTAATGAACAAGGACAAATGGTTCACACAACGAGTCACATGGATTAATAAAAATTACAATTGTTTAACACAACGAGTCACAAGGACAAATGAACAAGGAAAAATGGTTCATACAACGAGTCACATTTACATATAAAAAAGGACAAATGAGTCACACAACGAGTCACACGGGCTAATGAACAAGGACAAATTGTTCACACAACGAGCCACATAGACTAATGAACAAGTACAATTGTTTTAACACAACGAGTCACAAGGACTAATGAACAAGGACAAATGGTTTACACAACGAGTCACAGACTAATGAACAAGTACAATTGTTTTAACACAACGAGTCACTAGGACTAATGAACAAGGACAAATGGTTCACACAACGAGTCACATTTACTAATAATAAACAAGGACAAATGGTTCACACAACGAGTCACAAGGACTAAACAACAAGGAAAATTGGTTCACACAACGAGTCACATTTACAAATAAAAAAGGACAAATGGTTCACACAACAAGTCACAAGGGCTAATGACCAAGGACACATAGTTCACACAACGAGTCACATAGACTAATGAACAAGTACAATTGTTTTAACAGAACGAGTCACAAGGACTAATGAACAAGGACAAATGGTTTACACAACGAGTCAAAAGGACTAATGAACAAGTACAATTGTTTTAACACAACGAGTCACTAGGACTAATGAACAAAGACAAATGGTTCACACAATGAGTCACATTTACTAATAATGAACAAGTACAATTGTTTTACCACAGCGAGTCACAAGGACCAATGAACAAGGATAAATGATTCACACAACGAGTCACATTTACTAAAAACCAATGACAAATGGTACAAACAACGAGTCACAAGGGCTAATGAACAAGGACAAATGGTTCACACTACGAGTCACATGAACTAATGAACAAGTACAATTGTTTAACACAACGAGTCACAAGGACTAATGAACAAGGACAAATGGTTCACACAACGACTCACATTTAGTAATAATAAACAAGGACATATGGTTCACACAACTAGTCACAAGGACTAAAGAACAAGGATAAATGGTTCACACAACGAGTCACATTTACTAATAAACAAGGACAAATGGTTCACACAACGAGTCACAAGGGCTAATGAACAAGTACAAATGGTTCACACCACGAGTCACATAGACTAATGAACAAGTACAATTGTTTAACACAACGAGTGACAAGGACTAATGAACAAGGACAAATGGTTTACACAACGAGTCACATTTACTAATAAACAAGGACAAATGGTTCATACAACGAGTCGCAAAGGTTAATGAACAAGGACAAATGGTTCACACAACGAGTCACAAGGACTAATAAACAAGGACAAATGGTTTACACAACGAGTCACAAGGACTAATGAACAAGGACAAATGGTTCACACAACGAGTCGCATGGACTAATGAACAAGTACAATTGTTTAACACAACGAGTCGGAAGGACTAATGAACAAGGACAAATGGTTCACACAACGAGTCACATGGACTAATGAACAAGTACAATTGTTTAACACAACGAGTCACAAGGACAAATGAACAAGGAAAAATGGTTCACACAACGAGTCACATTTACTAATAAACAATGACAATTGTTTGACACAACGAGTCACAAGGACAAATGAACAAGGAAAAATGGTTCACACAACGAGTCACATTTACTAATAAAAAAGGACAAATGGTTCACACAACGAGTCACAAGGGCTAATGAACAATGACAAATGGTTCACACAACGAGTCACATAGACTAATGAACAAGTACAATTGTTTAACACAACGAGTCACAAGGACTAATGAACAAGAACAAATGGTTCATCCAACGAGTCACATGGACTAATGAACTAGTACAATTGTTTAACGCAACGAGTCACAAGGACTAATGAACAAGGACAAATGGTTCACACAACGAGTCACAAGGATTAATGAACAATTACAATTGTTTAACACAACGAGTCACAAGGACAAATGAACAAGGAAAAATGGTTCACACAACGAGTCACATTTACATATAAAAAAGGACAAATGAGTCACACAACAAGTCACACGGGCTAATGAACAAGGACAAATTGTTCACACAACGAGCCACATAGACTAATGAACAAGTACAATTGTTTTAACACAACGAGTCACAAGGACTAATGAACAAGGACAAATGGTTTACACAACGAGTCACAAAGACTAATGAACAAGTACAATTGTTTTAACACAACGAGTCACTAGGACTAATGAACAAGGACAAATGGTTCACACAACGAGTCACATTTACTAATAATAAACAAGGACAAATGGTTCACACAACGAGTCACAAGGACTAAAGAACAAGGAAAAATGGTTCACACAACGAGTCACATTTACAAATAAAAAAGGAAAAATGGTTCACACAACAAGTCACAAGGGCTAATGACCAAGGACAAATAGTTCACACAACGAGTCACATAGACTAATGAACAAGTACAATTGTTTAACACAACGAGTCACAAGGACTAATCAACAAGAACAAATGGTTCACCGAACGAGTCATATGGACTAAAGAACAAGTACAATTCTTTAACGCAACGAGTCACAAGGACTAATGAACAAGGACAAATAGTTCACACAACGAGTCACATGGACTAATGAACAATTACAATTGTTTAACACAACGAGTCACAAGGACAAATGAACAAGGAAAAATGGTTCACACAACAAGCCACATAGACTAATGAACAAGTACAATTATTTTAACACAACGAGTCACAAGGACTAATGAATAAGGGCAAATGGTTCACACAACGAGTCACATTTACTAATAATAAACAAGGACAAATGGTTCACACAACGAGTCACAAGGACTAAAGAACAAGGATAAATGGTTCACACAACGAGTCACATTTACTAATAAACAAGGACAAATGGTTCACACAACGAGTTACAAGGCCTAATGAATAAGGACAAATGGTTTACACAACGAGTCACAAGGACTAATGAACAAGGACAAATGGTTCACACAACGAGTCACACGGACTAATGAACAAGTACAATTATTTAACACAACGAGTCGGAAGGACTAATGAACAACGACAAATGGTTCACACATAGAATCACATGGACTAATGAACAAGTACAATTGTTTAACACAACGAGTCACAAGGACTAATGAACAAGGACAAATGGTTCACACAACGAGTCACATGGACAAATAAACAATTACAATTGTTGAACACAACGAGTCACCAGGACAAATGAACAAGGAAAAATGGTTCACACAACGAGTCACATTTACTAATAAAAAAGGACAAATGGTTCACACAACGAGTCACAAGGGCTAATGAACAAGGACAAATGGTTCACACCACGAGTCACATAGACTAATGAACAAGTACAATTGTTTAACACAACGAGTCACAAGGACAAATGAACAAGGAAAAATGGTTCACACAACGAGTCACATTTACTAATAAACAAGGACAAATGGTTCATACAACGAGTCGCAAGGGTTAATGAACAAGGACAAATGGTTCACACAACGAGTCACAAGGACTAATGAACAAGGACAAATGGTTTACACAACGAGTCACAAGGACCAATGAACAAGGACAAATGGTTCACACAACGAGTCGCATGGACTAATGAACAAGTACAATTGTTTAACACAACGAGTCGGAAGGACTAATGAACAAGGACAAATGGTTCACACAACGAGTCACATGGACTAATAAACAAGGACAAATGGTTCACACCACGAGTCACATAGACTAATGAACAAGTACAATTGTTTAACACAACGAGTGACAAGGACTAATGAACAAGGACAAATGGTTCACACAACGAGTCACAAGGATTAATGAACAATTACAATTGTTTAACACAACGAGTCACAAGGACAAATGAACAAGGAAAAATGGTTCACACAACGAGTCACATTTACATATAAAAAAGGACAAATGAGTCACACAACAAGTCACACGGGCTAATGAACAAGGACAAATTGTTCACACAACGAGCCACATAGACTAATGAACAAGTACAATTGTTTTAACACAACGAGTCACAAGGACTAATGAACAAGGACAAATGGTTTACACAACGAGTCACAAAGACTAATGAACAAGTACAATTGTTTTAACACAACGAGTCACTAGGACTAATGAACAAGGACAAATGGTTCACACAACGAGTCACATTTACTAATAATAAACAAGGACAAATGGTTCACACAACGAGTCACAAGGACTAAAGAACAAGGAAAAATGGTTCACACAACGAGTCACATTTACAAATAAAAAAGGAAAAATGGTTCACACAACAAGTCACAAGGGCTAATGACCAAGGACAAATAGTTCACACAACGAGTCACATAGACTAATGAACAAGTACAATTGTTTAACACAACGAGTCACAAGGACTAATCAACAAGAACAAATGGTTCACCGAACGAGTCATATGGACTAAAGAACAAGTACAATTCTTTAACGCAACGAGTCACAAGGACTAATGAACAAGGACAAATAGTTCACACAACGAGTCACATGGACTAATGAACAATTACAATTGTTTAACACAACGAGTCACAAGGACAAATGAACAAGGAAAAATGGTTCACACAACAAGCCACATAGACTAATGAACAAGTACAATTATTTTAACACAACGAGTCACAAGGACTAATGAATAAGGGCAAATGGTTCACACAACGAGTCACATTTACTAATAATAAACAAGGACAAATGGTTCACACAACGAGTCACAAGGACTAAAGAACAAGGATAAATGGTTCACACAACGAGTCACATTTACTAATAAACAAGGACAAATGGTTCACACAACGAGTTACAAGGCCTAATGAATAAGGACAAATGGTTTACACAACGAGTCACAAGGACTAATGAACAAGGACAAATGGTTCACACAACGAGTCACACGGACTAATGAACAAGTACAATTATTTAACACAACGAGTCGGAAGGACTAATGAACAACGACAAATGGTTCACACATAGAATCACATGGACTAATGAACAAGTACAATTGTTTAACACAACGAGTCACAAGGACTAATGAACAAGGACAAATGGTTCACACAACGAGTCACATGGACAAATAAACAATTACAATTGTTGAACACAACGAGTCACCAGGACAAATGAACAAGGAAAAATGGTTCACACAACGAGTCACATTTACTAATAAAAAAGGACAAATGGTTCACACAACGAGTCACAAGGGCTAATGAACAAGGACAAATGGTTCACACCACGAGTCACATAGACTAATGAACAAGTACAATTGTTTAACACAACGAGTCACAAGGACAAATGAACAAGGAAAAATGGTTCACACAACGAGTCACATTTACTAATAAACAAGGACAAATGGTTCATACAACGAGTCGCAAGGGTTAATGAACAAGGACAAATGGTTCACACAACGAGTCACAAGGACTAATGAACAAGGACAAATGGTTTACACAACGAGTCACAAGGACCAATGAACAAGGACAAATGGTTCACACAACGAGTCGCATGGACTAATGAACAAGTACAATTGTTTAACACAACGAGTCGGAAGGACTAATGAACAAGGACAAATGGTTCACACAACGAGTCACATGGACTAATAAACAAGGACAAATGGTTCACACCACGAGTCACATAGACTAATGAACAAGTACAATTGTTTAACACAACGAGTGACAAGGACTAATGAACAAGGACAAATGGTTCACACAACGAGTCACATTTACTAATAAACAAGGACAAATGGTTCATACAACAAGTCGCAAGGGTTATTGAACAAGGACAAATGGTTCACACAACGAGTCACAAGGACTAATGAACAAGGACAAATGGTTCACACAACGAGCCACATAGACTAATGAACAAGTACAATTGTTTTAACACAACGAGTCACAAGGACTAATGAACAAGGACAAATGGTTTACACAACGAGTCACAAAGACTAATGAACAAGTACAATTGTTTTAACACAACGAGTCACTAGGACTAATGAACAAGGACAAATGGTTCACACAACGAGTCACATTTACTAATAATAAACAAGGACAAATGGTTCACACAACGAGTCACAAGGACTAAAGAACAAGGAAAAATGGTTCACACAACGAGTCACATTTACAAATAAAAAAGGAAAAATGGTTCACACAACAAGTCACAAGGGCTAATGACCAAGGACAAATAGTTCACACAACGAGTCACATAGACTAATGAACAAGTACAATTGTTTAACACAACGAGTCACAAGGACTAATCAACAAGAACAAATGGTTCACCGAACGAGTCATATGGACTAAAGAACAAGTACAATTCTTTAACGCAACGAGTCACAAGGACTAATGAACAAGGACAAATGGTTCACACAACGAGTCACATGGACTAATGAACAATTACAATTGTTTAACACAACGAGTCACAAGGACAAATGAACAAGGAAAAATGGTTCACACAACAAGCCACATAGACTAATGAACAAGTACAATTATTTTAACACAACGAGTCACAAGGACTAATGAATAAGGGCAAATGGTTCACACAACGAGTCACATTTACTAATAATAAACAAGGACAAATGGTTCACACAACGAGTCACAAGGACTAAAGAACAAGGATAAATGGTTCACACAACGAGTCACATTTACTAATAAACAAGGACAAATGGTTCACACAACGAGTTACAAGGCCTAATGAATAAGGACAAATGGTTTACACAACGAGTCACAAGGACTAATGAACAAGGACAAATGGTTCACACAACGAGTCACACGGACTAATGAACAAGTACAATTATTTAACACAACGAGTCGGAAGGACTAATGAACAACGACAAATGGTTCACACATAGAATCACATGGACTAATGAACAAGTACAATTGTTTAACACAACGAGTCACAAGGACTAATGAACAAGGACAAATGGTTCACACAACGAGTCACATGGACAAATGAACAATTACAATTGTTGAACACAACGAGTCACCAGGACAAATGAACAAGGAAAAATGGTTCACACAACGAGTCACATTTACTAATAAAAAAGGACAAATGGTTCACACAACGAGTCACAAGGGCTAATGAACAAGGACAAATGGTTCACACCACGAGTCACATAGACTAATGAACAAGTACAATTGTTTAACACAACGAGTCACAAGGACAAATGAACAAGGAAAAATGGTTCACACAACGAGTCACATTTACTAATAAACAAGGACAAATGGTTCATACAACGAGTCGCAAGGGTTAATGAACAAGGACAAATGGTTCACACAACGAGTCACAAGGACTAATGAACAAGGACAAATGGTTTACACAACGAGTCACAAGGACCAATGAACAAGGACAAATGGTTCACACAACGAGTCGCATGGACTAATGAACAAGTACAATTGTTTAACACAACGAGTCGGAAGGACTAATGAACAAGGACAAATGGTTCACACAACGAGTCACATGGACTAATAAACAAGGACAAATGGTTCACACCACGAGTCACATAGACTAATGAACAAGTACAATTGTTTAACACAACGAGTGACAAGGACTAATGAACAAGGACAAATGGTTCACACAACGAGTCACATTTACTAATAAACAAGGACAAATGGTTCATACAACGAGTCGCAAGGGTTAATGAACAAGGACAAATGGTTCACACAACGAGTCACAAGGACTAATGAACAAGGACAAATGGTTCACACAACGAGCCACATAGACTAATGAACAAGTACAATTGTTTTAACACAACGAGTCACAAGGACTAATGAACAAGGACAAATGGTTTACACAACGAGTCACAAAGACTAATGAACAAGTACAATTGTTTTAACACAACGAGTCACTAGGACTAATGAACAAGGACAAATGGTTCACACAACGAGTCACATTTACTAATAATAAACAAGGACAAATGGTTCACACAACGAGTCACAAGGACTAAAGAACAAGGAAAAATGGTTCACACAACGAGTCACATTTACAAATAAAAAAGGAAAAATGGTTCACACAACAAGTCACAAGGGCTAATGACCAAGGACAAATAGTTCACACAACGAGTCACATAGACTAATGAACAAGTACAATTGTTTAACACAACGAGTCACAAGGACTAATCAACAAGAACAAATGGTTCACCGAACGAGTCATATGGACTAAAGAACAAGTACAATTCTTTAACGCAACGAGTCACAAGGACTAATGAACAAGGACAAATGGTTCACACAACGAGTCACATGGACTAATGAACAATTACAAATGTTTAACACAACGAGTCACAAGGACAAATGAACAAGGAAAAATGGTTCACACAACAAGCCACATAGACTAATGAACAAGTACAATTATTTTAACACAACGAGTCACAAGGACTAATGAATAAGGGCAAATGGTTCACACAACGAGTCACATTTACTAATAATAAACAAGGACAAATGGTTCACACAACGAGTCACAAGGACTAAAGAACAAGGATAAATGGTTCACACAACGAGTCACATTTACTAATAAACAAGGACAAATGGTTCACACAACGAGTTACAAGGCCTAATGAATAAGGACAAATGGTTTACACAACGAGTCACAAGGACTAATGAACAAGGACAAATGGTTCACACAACGAGTCACACGGACTAATGAACAAGTACAATTATTTAACACAACGAGTCGGAAGGACTAATGAACAACGACAAATGGTTCACACATAGAATCACATGGACTAATGAACAAGTACAATTGTTTAACACAACGAGTCACAAGGACTAATGAACAAGGACAAATGGTTCACACAACGAGTCACATGGACAAATGAACAATTACAATTGTTGAACACAACGAGTCACCAGGACAAATGAACAAGGAAAAATGGTTCACACAACGAGTCACATTTACTAATAAAAAAGGACAAATGGTTCACACAACGAGTCACAAGGGCTAATGAACAAGGACAAATGGTTCACACCACGAGTCACATAGACTAATGAACAAGTACAATTGTTTAACACAACGAGTCACAAGGACAAATGAACAAGGAAAAATGGTTCACACAACGAGTCACATTTATTAATAAACAAGGACAAATGGTTCATACAACGAGTCGCAAGGGTTAATGAACAAGGACAAATGGTTCACACAACGAGTCACAAGGACTAATGAACAAGGACAAATGGTTTACACAACGAGTCACAAGGACCAATGAACAAGGACAAATGGTTCACACAACGAGTCGCATGGACTAATGAACAAGTACAATTGTTTAACACAACGAGTCGGAAGGACTAATGAACAAGGACAAATGGTTCACACAACGAGTCACATGGACTAATAAACAAGGACAAATGGTTCACACCACGAGTCACATAGACTAATGAACAAGTACAATTGTTTAACACAACGAGTGACAAGGACTAATGAACAAGGACAAATGGTTCACACAACGAGTCACATTTACTAATAAACAAGGACAAATGGTTCATACAACGAGTCGCAAGGGTTAATGAACAAGGACAAATGGTTCACACAACGAGTCACAAGGACTAATGAACAAGGACAAATGGTTCACACAACGAGTCACATGGACTAATGAACAATTACAATTGTTTAACACAACGAGTCACAAGGACAAATGAACAAGGAAAAATGGTTCACACAACGAGTCACATTTACTAATAAAAAAGGACAAATGGTTCACACAACAAGTCACAAGGGCTAATGAACAAGGACAAATGGTTCACACAACGAGTCACATAGACTAAATGAACAAGTACAATTGTTTAACACAACGAGTTACAAGGACTAATAAACAAGGACAAATAGTTCACACAACGAGTCACATGGACTAATGAACAATTGCAATTGTTTAACACAACGAGTCACAAGGATAAATGAACAAGGAAAAATGGTTTACACAACAAGCCACATAGACTAATGAACAAGTACAATTGTTTTAACACAACGAGTCACAAGGACTAATGAACAAGGGCAAATGGTTCACACAACGAGTCACATTTACTAATAATAAACAAGGACAAATGGCTCACACAACGAGTCACAAGGACTAAAGAACAAGGATAAACGGTTCACACAACGAGTCACATTTACTAATAAACAAGGACAAATGGTTCACACAACGAGTTACAAGGACTAATGAACAAGGACAAATGGTTTACACAACGAGTCACAAGGACTAATGAACCAGGACAAATGGTTCACACAACGAGTCACATGGACTAATGAACAAGTACAATTATTTAACACAACGAATCGGAAGGACTAATGAACAACGACAAATGGTTCACACAACGAATCAGATGGACTAATGAACAAGTACAATTGTTTAACACAACGCGTCACAAGGACTAATGAACAAGGACAAATGGTTCACACAACGAGTCACATGGACTAATGAAAAATTACAATTGTTTAACACAACGAGTCACAAGGACAAATGAACAAGGAAAAATGGTTCACACAACGAGTCACATTTACAAATAAAAAAGGACAAATGAGTCACACAACGAGTCACAAGGGCTAATGAACAAGGACAAATTGTTCACACAACGAGCCACATAGATTAATGAACAAGTACAATTGTTTTAACACAACGAGTCACAAGGACTAATGAACAAGGACAAATGGTTTACACAACGAGTCACAAGGACTAATGAACAAGTACAATTGTTTTAACACAACGAGTCACTAGGACTAATGAACAAGGACAAATGGTTCACACAACGAGTCACATTTACTAATAATAAACAAGGACAAATGGTTCACACAACGAGTCACAAGGACTAAAGAACAAGGAAAAATGGTTCACACAATGAGTCACATTTACAAATAAAAAAGGACAAATGGTTCACACAACAAGTCACAAGGGCTAATGACCAAGGACAAATAGTTCACACAACGAGTCACATAGACTAATGAACAAGTACAATTGTTTAACACAACGAGTCACAAGGACTAATGAACAAGAACAAATGGTTCACCCAACGAGTCACATGGACTAATGAACAAGTACAATTCTTTAATGCAACGAGTTACAAGGACTAATGAACAAGGACAAATAGTTCACACAACGAGTCACATGGACTAATGAACAATTACAATTGTTTAACACAACGAGTCACAAGGATAAATGAACAAGGAAAAATGGTTTACACAACACGCCACATAGACTAATGAACAAGTACAATTTTTTTAACACAACGAGTCACAAGGACTAATGAACAAGGGAAATGGTTCACACAACGAGTCACATTTACTAATAATAAACAACGACAAATGGTTCACACAACGAGTCACAAGGACTAAAGAACAAGGATAAATGGTTCACACAACGAGTCACATTTACTAATAAACAAGGACAAATGGTTCACACAACGAGTTACAAGGACTAATGAACAATGACAAATGGTTTACACAACGAGTCACAAGGACTAATGAACAAGGACAAATGGTTCACACAACGAGTCACATAGACTAATGAACAAGTACAATTATTTAACACAACGAGTCACAAGGACTAATGAACAAGGACAAATGGTTCACACAACGAGTCACATGGACTAATAAACAAGGACAAATGGTTCACACCACGAGTCACATAGACTAATGAACAAGTACAATTGTTTAACACAACGAGTGACAAGGACTAATGAACAAGGACAAATGGTTCACACAACGAGTCACATTTACTAATAAACAAGGACAAATGGTTCATACAACAAGTCGCAAGGGTTATTGAACAAGGACAAATGGTTCACACAACGAGTCACAAGGACTAATGAACAAGGACAAATGGTTCACACAACGAGTCACATGGACTAATGAACAATTACAATTGTTTAACACAACGAGTCACAAGGACAAATGAACAAGGAAAAATGGTTCACACAACGAGTCACATTTACTAATAAAAAAGGACAAATGGTTCACACAACAAGTCACAAGGGCTAATGAACAAGGACAAATGGTTCACACAACGAGTCACATAGACTAAATGAACAAGTACAATTGTTTAACACAACGAGTCACAAGGACTAATGAACAAGAACAAATGGTTCATCCAACGAGTCACATGGACTAATGAAAAAGAACAATTGTTTAACGCACCGAGTCACAAGGACTAATGAACAAGGACAAATGGTTCACACAACGAGTCACATGGATTAATGAACAATTACAATTGTTTAACACAACGAGTCACAAGGACAAATGAACAAGGAAAAATGGTTCACACAACGAGTCACATTTACAAATAAAAAAGGATAAATGAGACACACAACGAGTCACAAGGGCTAATGAACAAGGACAAATTGTTCACACAACGAGCCACATAGACTAATGAACAAGTACAATTGTTTTAACACAACGAGTCACAAGGACTAATGAACACGGACAAATGGTTTACACAACGAGTCACAAGGACTAATGAACAAGTACAATTGTTTTAACACAACGAGTCACTAGGACTAATGAACAAGTACAAATGGTTCACACAACGAGTCACATTTACTAATAATAAACAAGGACAAATGGTTCACACAACGAGTCACAAGGACAAAAGAACAAGGAAAAATGGTTCACACAACGAGTCACATTTACAAATAAAAAAGGACAAATGGTTCACACAACAAGTCACAAGGACTAATGACCAAGGACAAATAGTTCACACAACGAGTCACATAGACTAATGAACAAGTACAATTGTTTAACACAACGAGTCACAAGGACTAATGAACAAGAACAAATGGTTCACCCAACGAGTCACATGGACTAATGAACAATTACAATTGTTTAACACAACGAGTCAGAAGGACAAATGAACAAGGAAAAATGTTTCACACAACAAGCCACATAGACTAATGAACAAGTACAATTGTTTTAACACAACGAGTCACAAGGACTAATGAACAAGGGCAAATGGTTCACACAACGAGTCACATTTACTAATAATAAACAAGGACAAATGGCTCACACAACGAGTCACAAGGACTAAAGAACAAGGATAAATGGTTCACACAACGAGTCACATTTACTAATAAACAAGGACAAATGGTTCACACAACGAGTTACAAGGACTAATGAACAAGGACAAATGGTTTACACAACGAGTCACAAGGACTAATGAACCAGGACAAATGGTTCACACAACGAGTCACATGGACTAATGAACAAGTACAATTATTTAACACAACGAGTCGGAAGGACTAATGAACAACGACAAATGGTTCACACAACGAATCAGATGGACTAATGAACAAGTACAATTGTTTAACACAACGCGTCACAAGGACTAATGAACAAGGACAAATGGTTCACACAACGAGTCACATGGACTAATGAACAAGTACAATTGTTTAACACAACGAGTCACAAGGACTAATGAAAAAGGACAAATGGTACACACAACGAGTCACATGGACTAATGAAAAATTACAATTGTTTAACACAACGAGTCACAAGGACAAATGAACAAGGAAAAATGGTTCACACAACGAGTCACATTTACAAATAAAAAACGACAAATGAGTCACACAACGAGTCACAAGGGCTAATGAACAAGGACAAATTGTTCACACAACGAGCCACATAGACTAATGAACAAGTACAATTGTTTTAACACAACGAGTCACAAGGACTAATGAACAAGGACAAATGGTTTACACAACGAGTCACAAGGACTAATGAACAAGTACAATTGTTTTAACACAACGAGTCACTAGGACTAATGAACAAGTACAAATGGTTCACACAACGAGTCACATTTACTAATAATAAACAAGGACAAATGGTTCACACAACGAGTCACAAGGACTAAAGAACAAGGAAAAATGGTTCACACAACGAGTCACATTTACAAATAAAAAAGGACAAATGGTTCACACAACAAGTCACAAGGGCTAATGACCAAGGACAAATAGTTCACACAACGAGTCACATAGACTAATGAACAAGTACAATTGTTTAACACAACGAGTCACAAGGACTAATGAACAAGAACAAATGGTTCACCCAACGAGTCACATGGACTAATGAACAAGTACAATTCTTTAACGCAACGAGTTACAAGGACTAATAAACAAGGACAAATAGTTCACACAACGAGTCACATGGACTAATGAACAATTACAATTGTTTAACACAACGAGTCACAAGGATAAATGAACAAGGAAAAATGGTTTACACAACAAGCCACATAGACTAATGAACAAGTACAATTGTTTTAACACAACGAGTCACAAGGACTAATGAACAAGGGCAAATGGTTCACACAACGAGTCACATTTACTAATAATAAACAAGGACAAATGGCTCACACAACGAGTCACAAGGACTAAAGAACAAGGATAAACGGTTCACACAACGAGTCACATTTACTAATAAACAAGGACAAATGGTTCACACAACGAGTTACAAGGACTAATGAACAAGGACAAATGGTTTACACAACGAGTCACAAGGACTAATGAACCAGGACAAATGGTTCACACAACGAGTCACATGGACTAATGAACAAGTACAATTATTTAACAGAACGAGTCGGAAGGACTAATGAACAACGACAAATGGTTCACACAACGAATCAGATGGACTAATGAACAAGTACAATTGTTTAACACAACGCGTCACAAGGACTAATGAACAAGGACAAATGGTTCACACAACGAGTCACATGGACTAATGAACAAGTACAATTGTTTAACACAACGAGTCACAAGGACTAATGAACAAGGACAAATGGTTCACACAACGAGTCACTTGGACTAATGAAAAATTACAATTGTTTAACACAACGAGTCACAAGGACAAATGAACAAGGAAAAATGGTTCACACAACGAGTCACATTTACAAATAAAAAAGGACAAATGAGTCACACAACGAGTCACAAGGGCTAATGAACAAGGACAAATTGTTCACACAACGAGCCACATAGATTAATGAACAAGTACAATTGTTTTAACACAACGAGTCACAAGGACTAATGAACAAGGACAAATGGTTTACACAACGAGTCACAAGGACTAATGAACAAGTACAATTGTTTTAACACAACGAGTCACTAGGACTAATGAACAAGTACAAATGGTTCACACAACGAGTCACATTTACTAATAATAAACAAGGACAAATGGTTCACACAACGAGTCACAAGGACTAAAGAACAAGGAAAAATGGTTCACACAATGAGTCACATTTACAAATAAAAAAGGACAAATGGTTCACACAACAAGTCACAAGGGCTAATGACCAAGGACAAATAGTTCACACAACGAGTCACATAAACTAATGAACAAGTACAATTGTTTAACACAACGAGTCACAAGGACTAATGAACAAGAACAAATGGTTCACCCAACGAGTCACATGGACTAATGAACAAGTACAATTCTTTAATGCAACGAGTTACAAGGACTAATGAACAAGGACAAATAGTTCACACAACGAGTCACATGGACTAATGAACAATTACAATTGTTTAACACAACGAGTCACAAGGATAAATGAACAAGGAAAAATGGTTTACACAACAAGCCACATTGACTAATGAACAAGTACAATTTTTTTAACACAACGAGTCACAAGGACTAATGAACAAGGGAAATGGTTCACACAACGAGTCACATTTACTAATAATAAACAACGACAAATGGTTCACACAACGAGTCACAAGGACTAAAGAACAAGGATAAATGGTTCACACTACGAGTCACATTTACTAATAAACAAGGACAAATGGTTCACACAACGAGTTACAAGGACTAATGAACAAGGACAAATGGTTTACACAACGAGTCACAAGGACTAATGAACAAGGACAAATGGTTCACACAACGAGTCACATAGACTAATGAACAAGTACAATTATTTAACACAACGAGTCACAAGGACTAATGAACAAGGACAAATGGTTCACACAACGAGTCACATGGACTAATGAACAATTACAATTGTTTAACACAACGAGTCACAAGGACAAATGAACAAGGAAAAATGGTTCACACAACAAGTCACATTTAATAATAAAAAAGGACAAATGGTTCACACAACGAGTCACAAGGACTAATGAACAAGGACAAATGGTTCACACAACGAGTCACATAGACTAATGAACAAGTAAAATTGTTTAACACAACGAGTCACAAGGACTAATGAACAAGAACAAATGGTTCATCCAACGAGTCACATGGACTAATGAACAAGTACAATTTTTTAACGCAACGAGTCACAAGGACTAATGAACAAGGACAAATGGTTCACACAACGAGTCACATGGATTAATGAACAATTACAATTGTTTAACACAACGAGTCACAAGGACAAATGAACAAGGAAAAATGGTTCACACAACGAGTCACATTTACAAATAAAAAAGGACAAATGAGTCACACAACGAGTCACAAGGGCTAATGAACAAGGACAAATTGTTCTCACAACGAGCCACATAGACTAATTGTAACACCCCGTATTTTATTAAGTTGGATAAAATTCTTTTAATTGCTATTTTGAATTTAATTACATCATTTAACGATATATATATATATATATATGCTTAGCTAATTAATTAATTTCATCATAATTCGATACGTTAATTTTAATAATCATTAATAAGTTTATGTAAAGTTAGTTCGAGTTTATTGAAGTTAGTTCGAGTTTATTTATTTAATAATTTCCGTTTCTTTACGAGTCCTTATGAAAGTTGTTTTAAGTGAACCCGAGATGGATTTTGGGAACAAAACCGTCCAATTAGCTATTTTGAGCTTATTTCACTAAATTAGCAATTTTTTTTTATTAATATCCGTTAGTTTCGTAAAAATCGCTAATAATTCCGTTTCAAGCCGATTTCTTATTATTTACGTTAACTAGCTGAGTTTATTTTATTTTCACTCATTAAATTTATTTATTATTGATTCCGTTTTATTACTGAAACTTTTACTTAAATCGGTTAAATTTAACTCGAAACGGTTTTAATAACTATCGAAGTTTCTTAACGACGAAGAAACGTACGTATAATAAATAGCAGGCTGGCAGGCTGCTGCCTCATTTTCATTTCCTACGTCTCTTTCTTCTTCTCCCTTCCTTTTTCTTCTTTTTCACGTTTCATTTTTTTTCTTTCGTAAAATCGATTTTCGGTCGTCCGTTTCTCATCCGTTTTCAACTATTTTTGTTCCATAGCGCTCCTCTCGTCGTTCTCGTCAATCCGTTGTAAGTAAAATTCATTTTCGTCATGTATTTTTACAAACCCATTTATATTTTCAGCTTTATTTATTATAAGACGGTTGTAGGTACTAAAATAGACGGTCTTGTAGAAGATTTGTTAGTCATAAATGATTAGTTCAATCGGAAAAAGGTAACAATTATGGATTACTCGATATTACTTGTAAAATATGTTTATTTCGAATGCTGGTTAGTCTGTTTTATAATTAAGACAGTGTATAATTATATATAGGAATCCTTATGGATGTTAATTAGTCAGTTGTATAGTTGAGACGGTGTATCCGATATGTGGAGATGATTGAGACGGTGTATCCGACCTCTAGGGATCATTTGGGATGCTAGCTAGTAACTTGGTATATTTAAGACGGTGTATCTTGACATGTATGGATTGTTTTGGGTGATAATTGGTGTGTTTTATAGTTGAGACGGTGTATACTGACATGTAGGGATTGTTTTGGACTAATTTGGACTCTGTGTTGGGGCTATTTTTGTAGTCTTTAGGGACTGTTTTTTAGTTGCTTTATACTTGTGGATTTCCGCTCTAAAACCGTTTTAAATGCTGACTTAGTTGGCTCAGCTAGGACTGTTTTTAGGCGCGAGAATGGAGTCTTAAGGGGACGATTGGTACTGTTTTTTGGGCGGGACGAGAGCTGTCATCGTGGGTTTTCACTTTGCATTTGAGGACTGGAGTTGGGGTCGAACTTAGGCATCTTTTGGGTTCTGTTTTGGACTGATTTTTGGGTCAGGTTATGAAGTAGGGTGAAGGGTGGCTATGGGTAGTCGGGTGGTGGTCGTGTCGGACTCTTTGTGGCTTGCTTTTAGGCGAGTCGATGGCCTGGCGATGGCCCGGGTGTAGCCTAGCCGGCCTGGCCGTGGCCTAGCTAAGTCACGAGTTTGAGGCCATGTGTAATTGGTGGTTAGGCCGAGTTTGAGGTTGTCATAATAACTTTTGAGCCGTGTCCATAAATTGTTTTGACGCTAGTTTGGTTTATTTAAAATATAATTAAATTAATTTCCGTCTCATATTTTATATAAAGATAATTCGTTAATATCGTCCTTTCACATAATTATTTTAGGTGGCTCATATGTGGTTGAAGATGAAGAGTAATTTTGGGTTTTAGAAGCTTTCTCAAGTTATTACTTGTCTCTTTGCTAGCGTAAGGTAACTATTCCGAGTTACTCGACGAATTAATGTCACATTAGTAGTTAATGTTGTGCTGGTTGTTTGTTAAGTGTTTAGGTGATTGATAATGTGTTACTTTCGTTTTTCACATGATAGAAATTAGAAATAGCATGAGAATTATATTGTGATAAATTTTATGATTTGGGCCAAAAAGGCCAAGACTCGAAGTGGGCAGATTGACCGAACGAGTTTGGTCAAACTAGGTTTAAACCAGTCAACCTCGATTTGACCGATGACCCGTCGCGGGACTCGGTCGAGGGTTTGTCTTTGAGGTGAGATTGGTTGTTATTGGAAATTTTATGCTATGTCTTGATATTTGTAATTATCATTTCACATGTTGGTTGTTGGATGAATTGGTGCCTTATACTTGAGTCTTGTTGCCTCTTTGCCATTTTAGCTTGTTCTCATGAATTATGAAATTAACGGTTTTTTGGAATTTGGATAATTATTGATAATGGAGATATTGTTGGATTGTCAGCTGAATTGGGTATCCTACTTGTCTTGTGTGGTGTCGGCTAAAGTATTCAAGTTGGGACTAGTGGGACTAGGTCCTAGGTGAGTATTTCGGCCTTCATCATAGATAGGTCATTATAGTCTTTGACGAGTGTATGTTCACCGCTTAATAGCCTTTGTGTTCCCGACTTGGTGGGTTTATATCCAAGTTGGGGCATGACCTCGTTACTTATTTTGAGAGTAAGTGGTCGGCTTAAGTACTAGCCAACCCTTTGGTGGACTCCTTAGGGTACTCACATGGTTTTATACAATTGTGGGTCTTGGGTGCGGTGGTGTGTATCCGCATGTCTAGGTCTCCGCAGATTTTAGGCTAGGGTTGTGTTGTGTCTTGGCCATGTTTTGATAGAACCTCGAGCCAAGATACCGGTTCGATTACCTTCCCTACCTCGTGGTATAGACTCGAGATTCTGAGTGACTATTGACCGTACTAAGAACTTATGCCTGTCTTTGATATATTGCCCTTTCTTGGTTGATGATTCTATGAATCATAGAAGGTGAGATGCAAGCCGGCTATGGTTGATAAAGTTTGGATTCCTGGATGTTATGTGATTCACATGATAGTGTAGTATGAGTCGGTCTAGTATTCACATGATAGGACTATGTGTTGTTATATTGTTGTTCACATGATAAGCACGATTGTCTAGCATCTATATGCTAAGGCTATGTGTTATTCATATTCATATTCTTATGTTTACATGTTATATTAATTATGACATTTCGTGGTGGGAGAACTCGAGTTACTCCCCACCGACCGTGGCTTTCGTATTTGTATAAAATGCGATTGTGATGTAGGTGATGCATATATGGGGTACATGGACGAGCTAGCGAGCAAAGTAACCTTGGGACCTAGATTGACTTTATTATATTGTGACCCTTAAATATTTTTATGTCACATACTTTTTAGGGACATATGTCTCCCTTTCTCATATTTGGTTTGTATAACTTTGTTTCGCGACTTTAGCGATGTTTCATTCATGAGATTTATTTTGGACCTTGCATGTTTGACACCTTCCCATTTGGATATCTTTATAACAGGTTCAGGTTTTAAAAATTACAGGTTTTTACTATAATGAACCTATTACAAACATATCCATGCAGTTTTATTCTAGAATTACGTGTTTATTTTTCCGCAATAAATGAGGGTGTCACACTAATGAACAAGTACAATTGTTTTAACACAACGAGTCACAAGGACTAATGAACAAGGACAAATGGTGCACACAACGAGTCACATGGACTAATGAACAATTACAATTGTTTAACACAACGAGTCACAAGGACAAATGAACAAGGAAAAATGGTTCACACAACGAGTCACATTTACAAATAAAAAAGGACAAATGAGTCACACAACGAGTCACAAGGGCTAATGAACAAGGACAAATTGTTCAAACAACGAGCCACATAGACTAATGAACAAGTACAATTGTTTTAACACAACGAGTCACAAGGACTAATGAACAAGGACAAATGGTTTACACAACGAGTCACAAGGACTAATGAACAAGTACAATTGTTTTAACACAACGAGTCACTAGGACTAATGAACAAGTACAAATGGTTCACACAACGAGTCACATTTACTAATAATAAACAAGGACAAATGGTTCACACAACGAGTCACAAGGACTAAAGAACAAGGAAAAATGGTTCACACAACGAGTCACATTTACAAATAAAAAAGGACAAATGGTTCACACAACAAGTCACAAGGGCTAATGACCAAGGACAAATAGTTCACACAACGAGTCACATAGACTAATGAACAAGTACAATTGTTTAACACAACGAGTCACAAGGACTAATGAACAAGAACAAATGGTTCACCCAACGAGTCACGTGGACTAATGAACAAGTACAATTCTTTAACGCAACGAGTTACAAGGACTAATGAACAAGGACAAATAGTTCACAGAACGAGTCACATGGACTAATGAACAATTACAATTGTTTAACACAACGAGTCACAAGGACAAATGAACAAGGAAAAATGGTTTACACAACAAGCCACATAGACTAATGAACAAGTACTATTGTTTTAACACAACGAGTCACAAGGATTAATGAACAAGGGCAAATGGTTCACACAACGAGTCACATTTACTAATAATAAACAACGACAAAGGGTTCACACAACGAGTCACAACGACTAAAGAACAAGGATAAATGGTTCACACAACGAGTCACATTTACTAATAAACAAGGACAAATGGTTCACACAACGAGTTACAAGGACTAATGAACAAGGACAAATGGTTTACACAACGAGTCACAAGGACTAATGAACAAGGACAAATGGTTCACACAACGAGTCACATGGACTAATGAACAAGTACAATTATTTAACACAACGAGTCACAAGGACTAATGAACAAGGACAAATGGTTCACACAACGAGTCACATGGACTAATGAACAATTACAATTGTTTAACACAACGAGTCACAAGGACAAATGAACAAGGAAAAATGGTTCACACAACGAGTCACATTTACTAATAAAAAAGGACAAATGGTTCACACAACGAGTCACAAGGGCTAATGAACAAGGACAAATGGTTCACACAACGAGTCGCATAGACTAATGAACAAGTACAATTGTTTAACACAACGAGTCACAAGGACTAATGAAAAAGAACAAATGGTTCATCCAACGAGTCACATGGACTAATGAACAAGTACAATTGTTTAACGCAACGAGTCACAAGGACTAATGAACAAGGACAAATGGTTCACACAACGAGTCACATGGATTAATGAACAATTACAATTGTTTAACACAACGAGTCACAAGGACAAATGAACAAGGAAAAATGGTTCACACAACGAGTCACATTTACAAATAAAAAAGGACAAATGAGTCACACAACGAGTCACAAGGGCTAATGAACAAGGACAAATTGTTCTCACAACGAGCCACATAGACTAATGAACAAGTACAATTGTTTTAACACAACGAGTCACAAGGACTAATGAACAAGGACAAATGGTTTACGCAACGAGTCACAAAGACTAATGAACAAGTACAATTGTTTTAACACAACGAGTCACTAGGACTAATGAACAAGGACAAATGGTTCACACAACGAGTCACATTTACTAATAATAAACAAGGACAAATGGTTCACACAACGAGTCATAAGGACTAAAGAACAAGGAAAAATGGTTCACACAACGAGTCACATTTACAAATAAAAAAGGACAAATGGTTCACACAACAAGTCACAAGGGCTAATGACCAAGGACAAATAGTTCACACAACGAGTCACATAGACTAATGAACAAGTACAATTGTTTAACACAACGAGTCACAAGGACTAATGAACAAGAACAAATGGTTCACCCAACGAGTCACATGGACTAATGAACAAGTACAATTCTTTAACGCAACGAGTTACAAGGACTAATGAACAAGGACAAATAGTTCACAGAACGAGTCACATGGACTAATGAACAATTACAATTGTTTAACACAACGAGTCACAAGGACAAATGAACAAGGAAAAATGGTTTACACAACAAGCCACATAGACTAATGAACAAGTACTATTGTTTTAACACAACGAGTCACAAGGACTAATGAACAAGGGCAAATGGTTCATACAACGAGTCACATTTACTAATAATAAACAACGACAAATGGTTCACACAACGAGTCACAAGGACTAAAGAACAAGGATAAATGGTTCACACAACGAGTCACATTTACTAATAAACAAGGACAAATGGTTCACACAACGAGTTACAAGGACTAATGAACAAGGACAAATGGTTTACACAACGAGTCACAAGGACTAATGAACAAGGACAAATGGTTCACACAACGAGTCACATGGACTAATGAACAAGTACAATTATTTAACACAACGAGTCACAAGGACTAATGAACAAGGACAAATGGTTCACACAACGAGTCACATGGACTAATGAACAATTACAATTGTTTAACACAACGAGTCACAAGGACAAATGAACAAGGAAAAGGAAAAATGGTTCACAACGAGTCACATTTACTAATAAAAAAGGACAAGATTATGGTAGTGGTCCTTACTGTTATGCGTGGTGCGGACAATGATTGGCGCATTGAGTTGTGGCGAGTGCATTGCCGATGCGGCGAACAAAACGAATGCCGCGATCAAGGGATTTAATGAACGAGGCCGAAATTATTGCTGTGACGCGTGACTCATGAACAATGCCAATTGGCACATGCTGACGGCGGTCAGGATGGCAAACAAGACGTCCGGTTTGCCGTGGTGCGGGGACCGTGAAGGACAGATTGGTTTCTTGTGCAACAGTCCACCGAGACTAATGGTCGTCTGGTGCATTTTATGGCGGTGTTCAGGCCTTAACGGTGCGCAAAATTGGTTGGCAGTCCGCTGTTCATTATGGCGCAGAATGTGATTCTTGCGTAAAGTCTGCGGACACCAAAAACAGAAAAAGCGGTTGCCAACGGATGGTGCTACGCTACACAATGAATGGTGGTTTGGCTTGTAGTCTTCGGGAAAATGTGTGAAGACATCAGTTGCACATGCAGTGCTGAACCTGTGACTGCGTACAAATGTTCACCTAGCAGTCTGAACTAATGAACAAGAACACGTCGTTCCGCAAACCGTCCACGCTGAACTCGTGAACAAAGTACCATTCTGCGCAGCAAAATTACAAAGACTGGCATCGACAAACCAATAGTTCACGAGCAAAATCGCGTGAATATCGGTGAGTGCTGGTGTTCGTTACGTAATAGAAATCTGGGAAAAACAAACGAACCAGGAAAATGGTTTATGCGTGAGCGCATTAATGTTAAGTGGCGTTGTTTGCTGGCGATGTGAAACAGCAGGCGAGTGATGGGTTCTTATAATCACAAAACCCGTCGTTAAAGTAATTGCTTCTGCGGCAAAGTCGCTGAGATTCATGAACAAAACAAAATGATTCCACACGGCAGTCATTTACTTAATAATAATGAACTGAAATGAATTTATGACCACAGAGTAAAGCACAAAAAGACTAAAAAACAAGAAAAGTTGATTCGCGCATTGATCGCATTTATAAACAAAAAAAAAGAACAAATAGTTACAACAAGGTGCTGGGCTAATGGCCGAGACAAAATGATTCCACCAACAGTCACGTAGGCCTGACCAGGAAGAAGTGCCGAATTCTTTAACTGCAGCGGAGTCGCAAAGGACCAAAAACCAGGACAAAGCAAATGGTTGCTTGAAACCAGGTGCATGCTGGACTAATGGAGCGTCTGCAGTTCATAGCGTGACGATGGCGGGGACTATTGAACAGGACGAAATGGTTACACGGCGAATCCACATCGTTGTGAACAATTTGCCGTTGTTGTGCAATGATCACAAAGACCGAATGAGCAGAAAATGGTTTCCCTACAACAACTCCCCATATTCGTGAACGGTGGTGTTTGTGGCGGTGGAAGGACTGGCGAACAAAAATGATTTGGCGAAGTGCGTGCTGTGTGGAACAAACAGTTCTTCAGTGAGAAGGTGAAAGGCGATCTGTGATTGCCTGGCGGTGCGCATTTTCCGTGAAACGGAGGCAATGGTTCTGCGGCATGCAGTTTGGGACGCAATGAACAGGCGAATGATTTTGCTGGCGTGAGGACGTGTGACGGGACGACAGTTGGCGATAACTGAACGTGAATGACACAATTCTTCCATGTAGCGGTGGGGCTGACAATAATGTTTCTGCCGACAGGTGTGGGCCGCGAGTGACGGTGCTGGCTGCGCGGTGCTGGGCTGTGGGCGAAGGCTGGTGAATTCCCTGCAGCAGAGTCCCGTAGGCTATGGCGACAATAGCGATTGTTTAACGGCAAAGTCTGCAGAACCGTCGAACAAGAAGGCATCATTTCGCGACAGTGCGCGTTGCTAATAAAAAAAAGACATCGGATTCACACATGGCGAGTCCCGAACTGCAATGAACAAGAACCGATGCGTTCGCATCATGCGCAGTCCGTGAACCTGACTGAACAAGTGAATTGTTCGCTGCAAGCGGTCTAAGGACCAAACGAACAGAAGTGCAGAATATGGTTCATCTGGCAGAGTCACGTGGACTAACCAGACAAAGTACGATTATTTATGCAGCAGAGTCATGAGAGGACTGACGAGCGAGACAGGAGCCAGTTACCGCAGCAGTCATGGATTAGCCGGAACGATTACAATTCCGAACTTACAACTTTTTCGTAGTCGGGAACAAATGAACCGGAAAAATAGTTGCAAAGCAGTGCATTTCAAATAAAAAAGAACCGAATATAGTCACCGCAACGAAGTCGCAAAGGGACTATGAAATTTCAAAAGGATGAAATTGTTCACAACGAACTGCGGCGAGACTCGTGAACGTCAATTGTTTATGCGGCGGTGCGGACGCGGCAGAACAAGTGGTTGTGGTGGAATATATGGTGCAGGACAAAAATGGTTGTGCCAGTCGCGAGGTTATTAAAACCAGTGCCGGTGCATTGCTGTAACGCAGTGTTGGGCCGTCGTGCGAGTAAATGAACCTGGCGAGTCCGCGACTATGTGCGTATGGCGTAAGACAAACAGTTTTCGCAGTGCCGTTTAAACGGGCGTGGTTTCACCCTGGCGATGTTGTAATGGCGAGCGAATGAGTTACGAGCGATGAAGCTAACGACGAGACAATGAGTTGCTGAAGTCGCACCAGATATAATGAGGCAATGCGATGTTGCTGGCGAAGTGAACTGGTGGTAGTGGTTACAACGTGAGTCGCATGGACCCAACAGTTGTCGCAGTTCTTCTTTGGCGAGGTGTAAAGATTGTGCTGGAACCAAATGATTTTCAAGCGGTGCATTAGGACGCAACAGACCGTTGTGTTCTGTTTATGCGGCGATCAGGAAAGCGATGACCGAGCATTAGTTCTGTGACGTGGTGTGGTGAGTATAGTGTTTATTAGCGATGAGACCTGGCGGCGCGAAAATGATGGTTCTGCTGGCGGTCTGCCGAAACTCGCCGAAACAATTATGGTGCATTTAACGCAGCAATCGCTGGGTGTGAGGGCCAGAACCGTGGAGTTTGCGTGAAGTCATGCACAATATGCGCGAAGGACAAATGGTGCTTCAACGATCCCCGATGAAAGCCGGGAAAAATGGTTCTGCCGACGAAGATGTTACCGCCACCAATAAAAAATAATGGTTCATAACAGGTAAAAATAAACAGCAGGGCAATGGTTGCTGCGGCGCAATTATGAAGCTGGCGAAAAGTGGTGTTAACCAGCGATGTGGTGATTTAAAGCGCCGACGGTGTGCGAACGAGTAACATCAGATGGCGAACAATACAATTCTCCGGTATGCGCCGTCTGAGACTGCGAGGCAAGGCAGCGGTTACATAACAGTGCTAAGTGTGATTCAGTGATTCTGATGTTATTATGCAGGCGTCATGGAACAAATGACAAAGGGCATCGTTTGGCAACTCAAGCACCTGGCTGTGTTACATATGATGTTTTCTTTGTGGCTGGTGCGAAAGGATACCACATGTGAACAGCGTCGTTCACGCCAGTGCGTTTCTGCTAATAATGACGGGGCAATGATTGCCGCAGTGCGGGTTTGAAAAACAGGTCCGCTCAGTTGCTACCGACGAAGTGCCATTTGCTGTGCGCTGGAACTCATTGATTTCCCACATGATTCTGTAAGAGCTAGCGGCGCAAGACGACCGGTTTTAGTGATGCGGACTGACGAAACGGACAAAAATGGTTTACATGCAACGAAGGTCTGTGATTCGTGAACAATATAAATGATGCTGTCGCGATGTGAGACCTAATGAACAATCTGAACGGACGTACGTCAGCAGGTATGCAGATGGCGGAGAACGTACAATTATTAACCTGGCGACGGTTATGAAAGGACGAAATGAGCAAGAACGAAGCGATTGTGCGGCGAAGTGTGGATGCGTGAACAATATGATTGTGCGTAACGTGGAGCGATCGACGAAACAGAGTTTCTGCATGGTATTCACAGCAAGAACGTGGTCACCTGTGCGATGTAGAATAATGGTTTGAACGAGTGTTCTGTGTGCGAACCGTGAACACAATGCCGTTACTGCCTGTGATGACTGCGTTTTGCGAACAATCGTTTAAATGGTCTGGATTCATGAACCGACCGTCTGGTTTTGCTGGTGGTGCGGGACTAATGATGTGGTTGTTGCTCACCGGCAGTCACTGGACTGACGGAACCGTGCATTCAGACTGCAGCAGTCGCGTACTAATAATAAGCAAAGGACGAATGGTTCGCACAACGGAGTGGCGGAGGACTGAAACAGGAAAAACCAGTTTTCCTGCCTGGCGAGTGTACAAATAAAGGCCGAATGGTTCGCGCAACGAAGTCGCAAAGGCTGTGAAGCGGCGAACAAATGATTGCGCTCGCAGGTGCGTGAACCAGCGAACGAAGTACCAGATTATTCGCTGCCGACGAGTCTGGAGACAATGAACGAAGAACGAATGGTTACCCAACGAGGTCACGCTGGACTAGCAAACCATTATGATTCTTCGCGCCAACGAGTTGCAAAGACTGGCGAAACGGGCGAAATCAGTTCACAGAGCAGAGTCACGGCTGGAAATATTGACAGTGGAGTTATTTAACATGGCTTGATCACAAGGAACAATGAACAAGGGCGTGGTTCTGTTTAGCCACATGACTAATGAACAATGCAATTTGTTTGAAAACAAGCGAAGTGCAGGAATGGCAAACGAAAGACGAAATGGTTTATGAAGCCAGTGTAAAACTAATGAGCAAATACAGGTGCACTGTTTTAATGCAGCCGGTAAGCAGGACCCAATGAACGAAGGCGAGAATAGTTCCACTGGCGATCGCATTACCATCAGAAAGCCAACGGCGGAACCAAATGATTTCTTGCTGATGCGAAAGACCCAAAAACAAGAAAAATAGATTCTACTAACCAGAAGTCCCATTACAATAAAAAAGACAGAATGGTTACGCAAACAGTATAAAGATAGCGGCCAGAGCGAGCGGTTGCGCCAGCAGTGCGTGAGGCTGTGAAGAAATACGGTGACTATGTAATGAGTGAAGGACTGTGAACAAAACAAAATGATTTGTGGCGGCACATATGAATAACGAGCGAAATCCCCATTCACAATGACGTGAGACTGGCGAAACGGGTGAATGAGTTACACGTATGAGGTGCCGTGGAACTGGTGACAGTTGCAGTCCCATTCTGCGGCGGTGTAGACGGTGACGGCGACGTGGTTATGACCGAAACTCATGAACCATTGACAAATCGATGTTATTATGACGAGTGAGAAAGACCCCTAACGAACAAGCCAATGGTTCTGCCACGTAGTCATTGCCTAGTAATCGCTGGAACAAAATGGTTCTGTGCCAGTGTTTGGGGACAAAACGAAAGATAATGGTTCACAGCGAGTGCCACATTCTGTACAGCGGCAAAAGGGCGATATTGCTGGCGCATTCAGGACTGGCGAAACGAAGATGATGGTTGGCAGTCGCGGAACCTGTTGAACGAAAGACAATCGTTAACAGCCGATGTGTGGTGGCGAGCGATATGATGTTACAACGCTGGCGGTGGAAGACTGTGAACAGCGAACTGGTTTTCTGGTGATGCTGGTGGCATTCAATCTGGTGCGTTTAACGCAGCGGTGGGCTATTGGCGCAGGCCGTCGGTTCTGTATTAGTCATATGATGTGAAACGTGCCAGTTATTGCTGTGATCTGCAGGACAATGAGCAAGAAAAATGATTGGCGACTGTGCGTTGTTGTCAAAGACCGATGGTTCCGGCGAAGTCCGAAAGAACCGAAACTAATTCATGTAACCGATGAAGACTAGCCGACGAAAGTGCTATTCATTCATACCTGCGAAGTCGCGAAGACTCGCCGACAATGCCAACCAGATGGCATTCGCTGAAGTGCCGTGACTATGACATTCGATGCGATCGTGCCACAACAGCAAATTGTGGGCCCTGTGAAACGAAAAGACCATGATGCTGGCGGTGCGTGGTGTTGAACGTTACACAATTGTTTGTTGTTAGCAAGTCTGCGACCAATATGCGCGTGGAGTTTACCACGGCGATGTTACCAATAACGTGTTGAAGTGTGTGATGAGACTGTGACAAGACGTGTTTCCCACCTTTGTTGATGCTGACCATGTGTTAAATTATCATTTACCACCGACGGTCGGAGGAAACTGTCGTTAAGGTCAAATGATTGCGTGATGAGGCTGTGGCGCGTTGACCAGTTTCCAGCAATTCTGCGAAAAGACCAATGACAGTATGCGATTCGCGTTATATGCGAGTTATGGAATAACTGGAAGCACCGTGTAAATGGTTATGTAACGATGCATTTATCATCGTAGTAAGACGTCTGGTTCTGTGGCGAGACCTAAAGAACCAAAAGGAAAAACAAATTGCACAGCAGATTACGCATTTGATGGCGAGCCAGTGGGTTTGCAGAAAAAGCGGTGAGGCTCGTGCAAGACCTGAGACGAAACTCGTTCTGCGTAGTGCCGCGCGACTAATGAACGAGCTGAAATTGTTTATTCTGAAAAGCCAGTCGCCAGGCTGTCGAACAAAGACAATGGTTAACGAGTGGTGAACCTAATGTTCAGTACGTTCTTGCGCGCCAACGAGGTTCAGGGCCGTGAGCTGGACGTGATTGAAACGTCACGTGACGTAACAGTCTCAATTAGTTGCTGTGATCAAGAACCGATGCAGAGCGTCAGTTAACAAATGCAGGCCGTGACAATACTGGTATTTTGTACAACAGGTGGGACTCAACGGAAGCTTCAGACCGTGGACTCTGACAGTACCGTTGTCCATCGTAGCAACGTCAAACTAGTTGCTGGCAGGTGTGGGAGTGAGCAGATGAAAATGGTTGCTGACGATGCTGTTTTTAACAATAAAGAACGAATGATTGTATGGCAGATTGCAGGACACAATGAACAGAAATGAATGGTTTTTGCCGGCAGTCGCGGGGCCTATTGAGCAGACGATACCGGTTTTTGTAGTCGCGCAGACTGTAACAAACAGTGACGTTATTCAAGCGGTGGGCGTTAACAGTTCAACGTCAGCAAATTCATGATGATCCGGCAATTTATCAGTTCAGTACCATTACCTTCATGGCAGTCGTAAAGACCCCGTGACAAAAGCCGTCATGGTTGCGCGCTGGCAGTGCTGAAATACGTAACAAAAATCTAATTGTTGTGGCAGTACCAGGCGAGTGAACCGGCGTCAGTTGCTGCCGGCGGGCGCATTACCTGTAAAGACGAAATGGTTCCACGTAACGATGTGAAAAACCGATCAGTTGTGCGACGCGTCGCGTGGTGTGAACGTGTGGTTGTTTAACGGCGACCAGCGATATCGCGCTCGTCTGAAATAGTTCGTCTGCGAGATGCATGGACTATGAACAAGTACAGAGTCTTTTACTGTAACGAATCACAAAAAAGGACTGGCCGACGAGACAGTCCAGTTGTGAGTCGACAGATTGTGAACAGTGGTGCGTTATATGATGCAGACCGATGAACAAATGATTTGGCAGTGCAATAAAGACGTGATGTGCGGTCAGGAAGTAATGAACAGGCCAGACCAATTACCGTAAACGTAATTGTGAACGGCAGAGTCGAGGACTATTGAACAGGTGAATAGTTTTACTGCATTGAAGTCCATGGACTGAAAAGAATAGATAGTTTACAACGATTATTTTTGAAAATTTGTCAAAAGAAGCCGGTACAATTGTTTCTTTGCGCGAGTCTTGAGACTGAACGAAATGTGATGATTGTGACGAAGTCATTATTAATAGTAATAAAGACGAGTGGTTACCGTGGTCTGAAAGTGACGAAGGAAGAAGTGATTTTCCGGCGGTGCGTTGCAAAATGGCGCGAGGCGAAACGGTTTTCTGCGCAAATCTGATAAAACAAATAACAAAGATAATGGTTGGTCAGCCCGTTATGCAGTCTGGCCGTTATTGTTTAATGGCGGTGCGAAAGTGACAGTCAAACAATGAACCCTTCACCGGCGGTAGAGTTGAACGCAGTGGGGAGTGCGATTCATGCTGCGGCGTTCTGAACTCCGTTAATGAACGATCGATTCTGAACGATTAAAAATACCGGACCGTGAAACGATGCAGTTGTTGCAACAGCGGTATTGAAACAGACGAACGGCGTCGGTTCTGCCACGTGGTAGCCCGAGCTGTGAACCGGTGCTGTTGTTTTAACATAACAGTCTGCAAGACTAAAAGCGGTGAGCCGATGGATTGTGTGTAGTCACATTCCCACTGGCGTAATAATGGCGACCGATGGTTTCTTTGGTCGCGGGACTAAAGACGGAATAATGGTTCCTGGCAGTTGCATTGACAAACGCGGTGAAACAGTTGCCTGCGCGAGTTGCAGGACCTGGCGAACAGAACCAAATGAATTTTGTGGTCTGGCGGGGCTGTGAACGAGCAAAGTGATTGCACAACGATGCATGGACTGTCGAACCGTGCAATTAGTGCCAGCTAACAGTGCGAGACTAGTGCAGCAAAGGCAAAATGGTTTGCAAGTGAGTGTGGCGTGAACTGTGAACAGTGTAATTGACATTACAACAATCACAAAGAATAATGAACAAGAAAAACCGGATTCTTTAAACAGTCGTTGCTATCAAAAAGACAAATGGTTCCACGCGACGAGTCACGAGGGCTAATGAACGAGACGAAATGGTTTCTGCCGCAATGAAAGTCCCCGCATGTGATAATGAACCGAAGTGGAAGTTCTTACAACTACAAACGGTGTGACGCCTTAAAAGTTAGCATTAAATAATTGCGCCAACGTGCGTGAATTTATCTGAACTTTTAGCGAATGCGTAATTTTATGAAGCTGGTTAAACTGAATCCCGAATATATAATTTTTAAAGATGCACAGCTACAACGGATTACGACGTCTAACATTACAATGAGCCGGGTGCTGAACACTGATTCTGGTCGTACTTGCGTGGTAAAAGTACGTAGTCGGCGAAAATGAAAGAACTGTCTGCATGGATGTATCTGGCAAAGTTTGCGTTGTATACACTTGAAAAGATAAGGTTTGTAGAAGAAAAGGCCAGGAGGCTGGTTAAGGTTGCATCGCAGTGATGGCGTTGGCCGTGTGGCAACTCATCAATCGCATTTACCTTACGAAACCACAAGCCACGAATTGGTGAGATGCCAGGGGTGTCAAATACACGAGTCATTACAGTGGCAACGTGTAGTGAGCATATGAGCAATGTGATAATCGATGAAAATTTGTCAGTAAAATCTAACACCTGTAGGCCCTGTTTGACCGATAACTTCATCAACATGTGAATCACCGCCATGCAAATAAGTAATCCGACTTTATGTATAAACGGCTTAATCAGCATATTGATTGTAAAAATCTTACACGTCACTGAAGAAAGAGCCATATAATAAAACGAACTTAAAGTTCTTGCCTTACGCAGGTGATGGAAGTGCGCCACAGCTGCAGTCATGCTGCAGGAGTAGGAAAATGTCAATTACAGGTATCCTTAATAATGATTAATATTAATAAAACATAGCAGAAGACAACGACCTATTCAAAATGTGAACAGGCGTGGAAATTTCTTTGCACCACTTTAAGACCCACGACTTTTTCAAACAAATGCGTGAGTACCAAAATCCACTTAAGAAAGGTTGGTAGGTAACTTCGTGACCACTTCACCTCAAAATAATGTTGAGGTCATGCCCGACCGGAATAAACAATACACTGTGGTAGAGAACACAAAAAAGAAAATTTATAATGATGAACATATATAAGTAAAGAACTATAAAAACTGTCTGCAAGTAGTAAAATATACAGACCTGGTCAAATAGTCCCAAGCTTGAATATTTGTCTCCCTGCAGCTGAGACTGCACACAGTGGTAAGACATAAAGCTAGCATAGAAGGCAGGTCCTGTACAATGATTTCACCAACATTCTCTATCATGCTTGAAGAGACTGTGTCGTGTCATTCACGTGGAATGGAAAATCCAACAGTCATCATAAATAGAATTCCCCGTACTAACTTCTGATTTCTGTAAATTTTAAATAAAGCTTTGAGAAGATACAGGGCCATTACCATAAAATAAAGAAGCTAATTGATTAACCTTTAATGAAACTGTTTGGTTAACCTAACTGCATGCTTAATTGGAATGTAATAAATAGCGCAAAACAAAAAGAAAAGGCGGGTTGTCCTCAAGTTACAAATTGACAATTTTACATGACCAATGCTGTGACAGTCTTAGATCAAGTTATAGTACGACCAATCTTTCAGTCATAATAGTACCATCAGTAAAAGGACTAGGCACCAGGTTGGCACAAATCCGGCAAAACATTCACAATTATCAGGCTGTAAGAATTTCATTTTGGAGCCTGTAATTACAATTTTAATTTGCTTAGTAATCTGTGTGATAACCAGTAATGCTTAAGCACCAGGAATTTACTGATAACATAATTTTGTTACTTGTATGGTTAAGTTTAAAATTGTTGCTGTTATAACTATCGTCATTATCAAAACGTAAAATGATAATTTTGTGACATGAAGGAAACAATAACCAGATGATGGATAAACATTAGAATAGCAGTGGACTGCCATGACCTGCAGAACCTGCTGCAGAATCCCCCTGCACCACCAGCATGTGCATTTTAGCACAGTAAGGCCAGTGGGACATTGTTAATGGTTCAGATTAACTTTGATGGTTAAAAGCTATTAAGAAGGCATGTTTAGCATGCATGGCTGGAATTTTAGCGCACATGTGAAGCTGCTGCTGAAGACAAAACTGCCGAACATACAAAGTCAAACAATGACAGTCTTTAGGTAAAGTAACTCAAGGGAAATATTATTTACCTTAATAGCGCATTAATTAACACCTAAAATTAACTTTTATTTTCATGTTGTCGCTGTTAGTGTTATCAATTGTTTAATAAATCTTATCAGTAGTATTAGCTTGGTAATCTTTCAAGCGATTTTAATTGTTATTGCAGCTTAACACTAAAATGCGGTCAAAACCACTTATGGTTGATCTGTGAAAGAGTTGGAAAAGGTAATTGGTAAATAAGATAAAGCAAAGTCTTACAGTAGCGATTTTACGTTGAAGAAGTGATGGTGTACTACGTTATTTGTTGAAGATTGAGACGTTGAAACGCCGAAAAGATGAAAAAATGAAAAGAGGAGGAGAAGAGGCTGATGCACTTTTTTTATAAAGAGAAGAAAAGAAGGAAGAGTGAGTTGAGAAGTCAGGATTTTAAATCGGTTTGGTACTTGGATTCAAATATTAAAACGTAAGTCGATACGAGATGGGCAAAGGTAAAGTTTTTTATATGAATTATGAAAATTAAAGTGTTCTTGAACCATTAGGATTTAAATTTCACGACGATTGAAAATTATTTATTTTTACGATAGTACTTACATTTTAAAATAAAAAATTTGCACAGTTTAAACACAATGCAAAAACATTTTCCATTCATCAAAAGATAATACTTTTTTTAATAAAAATAATAAATTGTATTCTTCGTTATTTTACACTTCATCATTAATGTCAATTTTTATAAATTGATTAATTATTTTAGAAATATAATCAACGTTAAATTGCAAAAAGTGTTAACAACGAAGTCTTAATGACTGTGAACAAGAACAAATGATTCATCAACAATCCCATGGACTAATGATTTTAAAATTGATTGTTTAACTCAATAAAAAATCACAAAAAGGCCAATAATTAAGAACGAAATCAGTTCTTTACAACCAAAGTCATTAGATTGTGAAACGAAATTACGAAATTGTTGTGCAAAGCGGTCACCAGAAAGAAGTGAATGACGAAAAGGAAAATGGTTACGCGGCAGGTCACGTTTACAAATAAAAAAGGACGAACCAGGTCTTACTTGCGCGGTCAGACTGACAGACGAAATTGTTCCCAGCTAATGAGCCACGTGACTAATGACAATGATTGTTTAACCTCGACAGCGGTCTGAAAGGACTAATGAACAGGAGGACAAATAGTTTATGGCGAAGTCACGAAAACTAATGAACAACGAAGTACCAGTGTTTCACTGGCAGAGTGCTGAGACTGAACAAGACGAATGCGTTACACAGCAGTCATGCTAATAATAAACAGGACAAATAGTTCACTTTTAACAGTGCAAAGACCCAAGAACAAGAGAAAATGAGTTCACCTGGCAGTTAAAAAAACATTACAAACTAAGAATGAAATGGTTCTACAACAAAGTAAGGCCTGACAAAGAACCGAAAATCAGTTCTGTCGGAAGTCTGCAGAATATGAACTCAGTGCAAATTATTGGCTGCAACGAGTCATAAAGGACCCAATGAACGAAAAATAATGGTTGGCGAACAGAGTGTGTGGACTATCGAACGTGCAATTCTTCATGACAACGAAGTCCGCAAAGGACTAGCGAACAAGGGACATTAGTTTCACACCAGCAGAGTGCATGGACTGGCGAACAGGTACAAGTTGTTTCACTACCAAGCGAAAGTCCATGAGACGAATAGACAAGAAAAATGGATTACACAACAAACCACATGCGCATTAATGAGCAAAGTGGTGTTGCTAACCAGTGAGAAGGACTAATGAACAAAAGACAAATGGTTGCCTTGACGAGTCGTTACTGTAATGACAAAGGACAATGGTTGCACAACAGTCGCAAAGGACTAAGAACAAGGATAAAATAATTACAACCCGAAGTCTGCATTACTAACGTAACAAAGGACAAATAGATTTCCACAAGCGAGTTTTCACAAAGACCCAACAGACAGACAAATGGTTTATGCAGCAGTCATGGCGGGCCCCAATGAACAGGACAAATGATTTCCACAACAGTCACTGCTGAATAATGAACAAGTGTGATTGTTTGAAAGCGCGACTACAGGTCACATGGACTAATGGCTTGAAAGAACTCAAATGGTTTCGCGTCGACGGTGGCGTGGACTAATGACGAAGAGTGATTGTTGTGGCAAGCAGAGTCGCAAAGGACTAACGAACGGGGACGATAGTTTCCTGCACAACAGGGTGTGGATTGTGAACGAATTCTGATTGTTTGACTTTCATGAAAGTCACAGGCCGAAATGAACAAGAAGAAATGGATTCACCATGACGAATCACATTTACACAATAAAAAAGGCGAATAAGTCGCGGCGAGGTCTGGCGAGGGCTAATATGGTGGGACAGTGAAATTTCATAGCAATGAACAGAAAAGCGGACGACAAAGCCAGTCTGATTGATTTCAGCTTGCAGCGGAATTCACTGGGACTGGCCCGAACAGAACAAATGATTTTCGTGACGGAGGTCATGAAGGACACCAATGAACAGTAAATTTGTTTTGTAAAGCGTCTGGAACCGTGGTTCAGAACAATCGTTTTGCGTCGCGTTATCATTGTCGCTGGAACAAGCTTGGTGCACCTGGCGAGTTGCGAAGAACCTGACAATGAGATGCCAGCGGTTTACCGTGGTCTGGAAAACCTATGAACAAGAGCCGAATGATTTATGTTTGAAGTCGCGTGGACTGATAGTATGGTCTTCCACATGCGCTTGAGTGAAAACTCACGTTCAATGATTCCCACCGTGGCCGAATCTGCATTGATATGGTGTGCAATTCTTGTTGGCGTGCGTGCGTCTCGTTCAATGAACGAGACAAAGTGGTTCTGCGTTGAATGCTCAATAGTGACAGGAACCGTGAACACTGGCGTCCCTGAAGTGCAAAAACGGCGTGGTTTCTGTAGCGCGATTACCATTTCTCACGCCAGAATAAAAAAGACGGTGTTGCCAGCAAAGTCACGAGGCCTAAGCGTGAAGATGACCGTTTCTGGCGGCCGTCACGTTGCAATGACAGCGAGACGATGATTTTGCTGCGGTCTGGGACATAAAACAAGGATAGTGGTTTATTGCGGTCATTATCGTGTCAATCGTCATTGCGCATTAAGACTGTGAACAAGGCGAGATGGTTTGCAGCGGTCTGCAAAAATAATGAACGACCAAATGGTTCATGACGCTCACGCCATTCGTGAACGTGTGGTGTTGTGTGGCGGTCTGAGACCTGGTGACCAGTGCGCGGTGCTGTTGTTGGCGAAAGTGGCGGACTGTGGCGAAACGATGGTTGCCGTCACGGCGGTGCGATGAACCTCGTGGTGTCCACCGCAAATTTGTTTACGCGCGTGGCGATGCGGTGTGGACGAGGCGAATGGTTGCTCAACCCGCGTGCGTGTTCATGAACAGTCTGATTATTTCTTTATGGTCACAAAGAGACGAAAACAAACGAGAAAAACAGTTCTGCCGACCGGTCCAATTACCCTGAGCAAAAAAAGGGCAAACAAGTGTAAATGAGTCAAGGGGCTAATGAACAGGACCGTTATTACCGCAGCGAACCGCGTAGACTGGCGAACATTGCAATTTTTTAAGCACGGCGAAGTCACGAGGACTGTGAAACGGATAAATGGTTTTTACCACGATGATCTCAGACCTAATGAGCAGTATGGTGTTTTAGCTGCTGGCGAGTGCTGAGACTGACGAACAGGGCAGAAAATGGATTTAACAACGGAGTCATTTTATAATAGCAAACGGGCAAATAGTTCACGGCAACGGTTGCAAAGGATTAAGCGAACAGGACAAATGGTTGCAAAAGAAAGTCACAAGAATTGGCGTGAACAGGAATCATCAGTTCCACCTGGCAGTGCGTGGAGAAGCTGACAAAAGACAATACTGATTGTTAACTCTTTGGCAAAGTGGAAGGACACAAGGACAAAATGGTTTCCAGCGAATGCATGGACTGAACAAGTGATGGCGCAACGAAAACGCGTGCTGAACTGGCGTGAACGAGACGAAATGGTTCTGCAGCAGTGATTTTACTGGCAATAAAACAAAACTGAAATGGTTCACCTGTGCTGGTCCCGCAAAAGGGCCAAGAACGAAAAAATGGTTCACCACCGGCAAAGTCCGCAATTTACAGGCAAAAAGGACAAATGATTCGCGACGAAGTCACGAAAGGCTATAGCGAGGACAAATGATTCTGCCATAAGGGGTGCATGAATAATGAACAAAGTGCAGATTATTTAACACTGAACGAGTCTGAGGACTATTGAACAAAGAGCAGGAAAGCTAGTTTGAGGCTGAGTTATGTGGACCAATGGAACAATGTGAATTGCTTTCATATGACAAAAGAGTGTGAGGACTAACCAAACGGACAAATGGTTCACAAAGTCACTGGACTAATGAACAATGCAGTTATTCTTTGTGATCGAGAACCAAGATAAAACGAGAGAAAATGGTTCACAACAAGCATGGCGTAGAACTTCTTCTTGGTGGAACAATTGTTTTATATAATGGTGAAGGACTAATAGTGAGGCAAATGGTTCACAGCAGTCATTACTAATAACGACGAGACAAATGGTTCACACAGGCAGAATGCAAGAGGACCAAAGAACAGAAAAATGGTTCTCACAACAAATTAAATTACTGAAACAAAAGACAAATGATTCACTAGCAGCAGTGTAAAAGGCACAACGACGGGCGAAACTAGTCCCATGACAGGTCACATGAACTAATGAACGAAGTACAAATTATTAACTAACCAGTCATGGGGACAACGAACAAAAACAAATGGTTAGCGAACAAGTCATGGACTAATGAACAATGCGATTCTTACACAACGTGACATGATGGCAAGGACTAATAGCAGACAATAGTTTGCACAATGATCCGCAGCTGAACAATGAGCGATGCGATTGTTGTGAACGGTCTGAAGGACGAATAGAACAAGGAAAAATGGTTCCACGAACAAACCGCATGAACTAATGAACAAATCGATTGTTTTAACAACGGTGAGAAGACTAATGACAAAGAGCGAAATGATTTCTGCAACCAGCGATCGTTGCATAATAACGAACGAGACAGTGGTTCTATGGCGATGCAAGGATAAAAAAAGAACAAGGATAGTAAGGTTCAGCAGTCACTTATTTGCTATTGACAAAGCGAAATAGTTCCACCACAGCAGATTAAGAATAATAATTCAAGGACAAATGGGTTCACCTGCATACAATCACAAGGGCTGTGAACAGGAACAGATCAGTTCCACACACAACGATCTTATGAACTATTGAACGAAGTATCGAAATTGATAACACTGTTGGTCACGAGACCTAATGAACGAACAAATAGTTCATCAAGGTCACGTGGATAATGAACAATACTGGAAGGAAGGTGTTTCTTAATAGCAACGTGAGTCACGAAGACTGTGAACAAAGAACGAATAGTTCACACGGCGAGTCGCAGCTGGATTGACGAGAACGAGTCTGATTGTTAAAGCACGACAAGTAGCAGAACAAATGAGCAAAAGGAAAAATGGTTCATAACGGTCACGTTTACCAAATGAAAAAGACGGAAAATGGTCTACAACGAGTCACACAAGAAACTAATAAACAAAGACAAATTTATTCTGGCGAGCAAGTAAGGTGACGAACAAATGCAAATTGTTTTAACGGCAAGTCATGAGACTAATAGTTTGAGACAAATCGGATTTGATAAATTAGGACTAATGAACAATGCAGTCATTTTAACACCAGTGTTGAGGCTAATGAAAACGACGAATAAGTTTAAAGAAACTGAAATTAAAAAATTTAGCAATAATAAAGCAAAGGGCAAAATGATGCACTGTAAACATGAGTTGCAGGACTGACGGGCGCAAAAGACCAATCGTTTATGACGGTCACGAGGGACTAATGAACAGGACGAAATGGTTTAACACGGAGTGCATGGACTAATGAGACAGAAATGCGATTATTTAACCCACTAAACCAGCGAAATTAGAAGGACAACAATCGTTGTTGACGATCATGGACTAATGACCATTTGATGAACGTTTGTGTCGCTGGAATGTGACAAAGGCGGAGATGATTTATAACAGTGCGCGTACAAAACAAGGACAAATGGTTCACACAAGTCAAAAGGCCCAAAAAAGACCAGGAAAAATGGTTCACTGGCAGTCACATTTACAAATAAAAAGGGACAATGGTTCGCAGCGGGTAGGTAACCAGGACAAATAGTTCACACAGAGTCACTAGATAATGAACAAGTACAATTATTTAACACAGAGTCGCAGGACTAATGAACAAGAACAAATGGTTCGCCGAGCAGGTCGCTATGGACTAATGAACAAGTACAATTCTTTAGCTGACAGATCACAAGGACTAATGAACAAGGACAAATGGTTCACTGACGAGTCTCACGTGGACTAATGAACAATTACAATTGTTTAACACGAGTCACAGGACAAATGAACAGGAAAAATGGTTCACCTGACAAACCACGTAGACTAATGAACAAGTACAATTGTTTTATGCAACTGAGTCGGAAGGACTAATGAACAAGGCAAATGGTTCACTGACGAGTCACATTTACTAATAATAAACAAGGACAAATGGTTCACACAACGAGTCCACAGGACTAAAGAACAAGGATAAATGGTTCACACAACGAGTCACATTTACTAATAAACAAGGACAAATGGTTCTATGACGAGTTACAGGGACTAATGAACAAGACAAATGGTTTACCTGAGCCACTGAGGCCTATGAACAAGGACAAATGGTTCACACAACGAGTCACATAGACTAATGAACAAGTATAATTGTTTAACCTAACGAGTCACAAGGGGACTAATGAACAGGAACAAATGGTTCATCCAATGAGTCACATGGACTAATGAAACGAAGTACTGATTGTTTTAACGCGGCGAGTCACGAGGACTAATGAGCGAGGAATGAATGGTTCACACAACGAAGTCGCGTGGATTAATGAACAATTACAGTTATTTTTAACCTGACGATCACGGACAGGCCGACGAGGAAA